>NC_072455.1:21147367-21274867 GCF_027596085.1 Anoplopoma fimbria | reverse complement strand
ATTGAGTAGATTTAGAATACTTCGCAATTTATAGCCAAGAGTCGGAAAAAAAAGTTATTCAATGTGTTTAAGCTACTTTTACTCCCAGAGGTAAATATTTTACTTTGTGCTACACTATATTAATCTAAAAGCTTTAGGTTTTTGAGAAAAAATAAAGTGGAACCTACCATCATGATGAAGACAAATGCATTTCATATTATAAATCACTTAACCTACTCTTCTCTTTTGGAGAAGTACAAAAAGAACGATTCGTTTTTTTCCTACCTGGACATGTAGCTTCACAGCGTTTAGAATTATATTTTGGGCTGCACTCGAAACACTCTAGACATTATTCCCTACAACATGGCCTGGTGACGCCGACATAGAAGAGCCAATGTGCCCCGGCCCAATTTAACCCGGCGTATCAAGTGTTTTTTAATTGCTGTTGGCACAATGATGGAGTTCTAGTCTTGTTCTATTCTATCTCACGTACCACTATCCTCAGCATTCACGTTTTCACGTAAGAGCTTGTTTGTGCTGAAGTATCGGTTTTTATTTAGCAAGGTGTGCTGTTTGAATGTCTCATATTATCTGGTTTTCACATTTTTTAAAATAATTTGTTGTCAAGTATGCTATTGAACGTCGCTGAGTGGATACAAGTGTGGCTTGAAGGAAGGATTTCAGGAATTAATGGTAAAGCTTTGCTGCCATTTGGATGTTGAGTCTCTATAGTCCTGCAGAACTATAACGTTTTCATAATGGCAGAAAATTGTTCTCTCCTTCTAAACCCCACGGCTCTTACATGCACAGGGTGCAATTGTGGTGTTGGAGCTTGTTTTGTCGTTCTACTTCTCAGGTCTGCCATTGGAAATCATGTATTCCTGCTTGCAAACATATGCACAAGTACTTTTGCAAGATGAAGTTTCAAGCTAGTCGTTGTCAGACGGATCCACTTAGCTCCACACTGGCAGCACCTTTCAGAGGACAGTGTCCGCGGTGAAACTACCAGCAGCATATCAACACAAATGCAGGTGGCGTGGGTTGAAAACAACTTGCCTCTGTCTCCCCCTGGCAGCTGTGTCTTTATCATCCCTGCTAGTTGTGCCGGCAGCCTCTGCCTCTGTGGCTGACTCATACCTGCCTTCACTGTGATAGCATGAAGTGATCCATAATGTCCACTGCTTGTATGTGTTATGAAGTTACTCAGCTGCCTCAGCTCCACTGGCGACAATAAGCTCTAACTACACTGAAACATAAACAAATCCTGTGATTAATACATGTAAATATGATTGACAGTCAGCAAAAAAAATAAAACCTCATTAGTCAATTAAGTATGCCAAAAGATAGGTGAAACTTTCTGTGTTTTGCTTATAAGGCTTCCCTTTCCAACGCTTTTTAACGATCCTGAAACTCTCGCCCCCCCAGGCCGATGATCGCCAAGAAGAATCCTAAAATCCCCATGTCAAAGATGATGACCATCCTGGGGGCCAAGTGGAGGGAGTTCAGCTCTAACAACCCTTTCAAGGGCAACGCTGCTGCAGTCGCGGCGGCCGCTGCAGCTGCCGCGATCGCCGTCGCCGAGCAGGTCTCTGCAGCGAATGCGTCGCCCGAACCTCCGCCGCCGCCGCTGCCGCCACCGATCAGAAAGGCCAAGACGAAAGAGGGCAAAGGTCAGTGGTTAGTTTTAGACCTGCTGTCTTAATTTCCCTGTGCCTCTTTAGCTTTAGTGTCAGTTTGGACTATTTGTAATCCAGCAGATATAGTAATTAAATGAAGCACATGGACACACTGTTCACTTGTCAAGTGTGTTTAATTGATGGGATGTGGGAAAAGAGTTTCCAGTTAAAACTGACCCCAGACCATCACGTTTTAGAGGTACATGACACAAGAACAATAATAATCTTCAAGACATGCTGATGTCATGGGAACAGCGGCTTATAAGTTTGGTTACATGACAATCTAAGACGACAAACTGAACTTATTTACTCTAACTCCATTGTTAAGACAGTATACACACATGTCTATGTCGTACTTTTTTGTCACATGTTGCATATGGTCTTTTTTTTTTTTTGTCCAGGCCCTGGCTTTAAAAAGCGCAGTAAAAGTCCTCGAGTCCCAGACAAGAAGAAGGCTGTAGCCAAGGCTAAAAAGATGGCCCCCATTCGTATCAAACTATCGCCTATAGGTGCCAAGAGGAAGAAGAGTTGCTCAGTGAGTACAAAGCTGATCCTCGTGCCTCCTGTGTCTACATTCAATCTTCTGTTTCCTGTTCATCCCTGTTTTTGACACCTGTCTTTGTCCTCTGTCAGAGCGAGGACCTGGACGAGGACGAGTCTGAGCAGGAGGACTCCAGCGTCCACAGCTCCTCGGTGCGCTCCGACAGCTCGGGTCGCGTCAAGAAGAAACAGCGAGGGCGGCCTGCCAAAAAGAAGAAGAAAAACACAAGTACAAGCACAACCTGCCCGTTTATATGTACAGAATATTATCATAATCATCACACATTTTCAGACATGTTTCTGTCTCTCTGTGCTCTTCCCTCCAGTCCCAGGTGAAGAGGAGGGCGACGGCTACGAGACGGACCATCAGGACTACTGCGAGGTGTGTCAGCAGGGCGGAGAGATCATCCTGTGCGACACTTGTCCTCGAGCTTACCACCTCGTCTGCCTGGAGCCCGAGCTGGACAAGGCCCCCGAGGGCAAGTGGAGCTGCCCGCACTGCGTGAGTACAACAAGAATGTGCCCGTTATCGCTTTCCATTTGTGATTTTGCTTAGCGTCCTTATTCACATATTTATCCTCAGAAGTGGCTTGTTTTTAATCGGAGCAGCGGATGAATCGAGGCTTTGTAGCTGCATCATGAATCTCAGTGTAAAGCTGGCAGCATTAAGACGAACACAATCCTGAGCAGACAAAGACAGATACCTGAAGAGGTGCCTTGGGTGTGGATCTATCCAGTAATGTCACAAATAAAAACAATGCTCACATTTTTGGTAACCATCTGTCTTTATACTAAAGTAGTAGAGTAGTAGAGTAAAGCGAGTCCACTCTTTGTGCATCGTTTTCTACACAGCGAATTTAATGTGGACTGCCGAGCTTTTCGTCTTGCAATTAGCTGGATAGTTTTGAACAACGCATTAAAAAAAAAATACATTTGTTGTCCAGATATTTGTAAAATTGATCCTTTTTTAATTCATACTTGTAGTCCTACTACCAGCTGCCGGTTATCAGTTATTGCTTGTGGTCACTAAGGTGCTAGGGCGGCTCGATTAAATCACAATCACGATTATTTTGGTCCATATTGAGATCACGATTATTGAACACGATTATTTTACTCGTTGACTTTGCAAAATGTTCTGAGAAATTGCAGCTTTATATGCTATTTGCGCCCAAGGAAGGATTTGTGAGACATGACACTGCCACCATTTGCCCTCTTTGTGTATGTGATGCCCGCAAATTGCGTTTGTGAAACAGGTACTAGAAGCTAAATACATGACTCACATCCCACTTTTATCCTGCAAAACATCCATCAGCTGCCACAGTTTAACACTTCATTTCCCTTTTAACTCGCCAATGTTATTCTTCTAGGGGGCAATGTTGTTAAACCGAAATATACAATGTTGGTATACCTAAATATGCTCTCTACTAGATTAGTGTTGTGTTAATCTGGTTGTTTTCACCTAAAAAATGAATCCTCTAAGTACAGAGATTGATCAGCTTCTGAGTTCTAATCCTTGTTTCTACGTTTTCAGTCAGTGACTCAGAGCAAATAAAACACCATAGCTATCACTTGGATCCACCTTGACTGTTATGTCCGTCCAAAAAATGGGATTTTCAAAGTTTCACTCAATTGAGATATCATCATCATCACTCAGATTTCTTTCTTTCATTTGGTTCTTTCCCAGGAAAAAGAGGGAATCCAGTGGGAGGCAAAGGACGAGGACTTTGAGGATTTCGAGGAGGACAGCGAGGACAGAGTGATCTCGGAGGTCAGCCTCGGGGTCCCCGCCGGGGCCGAGGAGGAGGATGACGACCACATGGAGTTCTGTCGGGTCTGCAAAGACGGTGGCGAGCTGTTGTGCTGTGACACCTGCACCTCTTCCTACCACATCCACTGTCTGAACCCGCCGCTGCCAGAGATCCCCAACGGAGAGTGGCTGTGTCCGCGGTGCACGGTGAGATGCTCCTGTTTCAGTTTTACGTGACTCTGATTGCTCTCTCTATTTAGCTTAATTTTTTAGTTATAGATCACTTATATGGCGTATGATGAAAAAAAAAAAATAGTTTACACCTAATTATATTCAGATAATACGTGAGTAAGAGGACACCGGTGTCCGATACCAGTGTTTAGTTAATAAGTTGCTTCACTGTGTGGAAGTGACTGAGATCGTTCTTTCAGTCAAGTGTACTGAATTGTTACTTATTAACCTGGGACTTGGAACTGGAGTGCAAACTTGGAGAAACCCAAAATTGTTTCGGGATTAGACAGAATCTTTTCCCCTGCTAGATTTCTGCTAGAAAAAGTGAATTTCATGGCCATGTAAACATGTAACCAGGTTTCTAATCAGCTTTTTACATCCGCGTCAGTGTGTGACTAAGACTTCAAACAAGGAAAGTGTTATTGTGACAGAAATGTGACAGAAAGAAAGAAAAGACCATTGCATGTAGCGACAAATCCGTGGGTTTTAGACCATATGAAATGGAAAAATGTCTGTTTCTTATGCTAAACAATTACATTTAAACACATTTGTGCTTTTAAGTAAACTGTGCAAAAATTTGAAAATTGACTCTTTGTTAGGTACGGAGATATCCAACCTGCAACCTCCGCATCAGCACACACTTCTTATCACAGAGTGTTTTCTCCCTCTAGTGCCTGCCGATCAAAGGGCGAGTCCAGAAGATCCTCCACTGGCGGTGGGCGATCCTCCGCCTTCCATCCCCGTTCCCCCAGATCCCGACGCCCCACCCGACGCCCCCCCGCCGCCACCCATGAAGGGCAGAGCCGAGAGGGAGTTCTTTGTCAAGCTGACGGGGCAGTCCTACTGGCACTGCACCTGGATCACTGAGCTGCAGGTGAGAGAGAAACGATTAACGCAGGGATGGATGCCGAGTGATCGTCAAATCTGGTCGATTAAAAAGAAAATGATCATCCTTCTCTCCCTCGTCCTCCTTCCAGCTTGAGATCTTCCACTCTGTGATGTACAGAAACTACCAGAGGAAGACGGACATGGACGAGCCGCCCAGCCTGGACTACGGGTCGGGTGGAGAGGACGAGAACGGAGTGGGGAAGAGCGAGAAGAGGAGGGCCAAGGACCCCCAGTACGCCATACTGGAAGACAAGTACTACAAATATGGCATCAAGCCGGAGTGGATGATGATCCACCGCATCATCAACCACAGGTGAGGTTTGTGTGTGAGAACTAGCATGCGCTATCTGGTCTTCTATTTGTATAAAACGTTATTTAATTACTTATTCTAAATTCTTTAAAGGCATGTTAGAGAACTTAAAGGGGATGTTTCAACCTGGACCTCCTGACTAAGTGACTAATGGGGACAACGTTTTTGAAACTTGTCCAATATTGAGGGAGAACGCTGCAGCTGCAAAACGGGCTGCTATGTAATCACTTGGGGAGATTATGCATCATCAATTTACATCTACTAAAAGTGCTTGTTTATTGCCACTGTCAGGCTCAGATTGTTATTATTTTCTTTGACTGTCAAAGCATTTTATAAACAGTTTTTAAAAGTGCTGTATCAATTGTTATCGTTGTTATTATTATTACTTTTAGTGGACGTACATGAGTTGCCCCTCGTGCTTAGATAGCAGCCCGTTTAACGACAACACTGCACCAGTTTCAAAAAACGTTGTCCCCGTTAATCAGTTAGACACGAAACATGTGAAAATACTGTCCAGGTGGAAAAATACTGAAGTTAGCTTTTAATTACCTCAAAGCTTGCAAAGTAATACGACTTCAGTTCCCTGAGTGTATTGTTATTGAATTGTATTTAGAAACATAACACAAATCAGGTAGCAGGGTTTCATTTTTTGCCTGAAGTACAAACATTCAAACACTGTTCTGTGTGTGTGTCATCCATGCCTGCCAGCGTGGATAAGAAGGGGACGTACCACTACCTGGTCAAATGGAGAGACCTGACCTATGACCAGTGTACCTGGGAGAGAGACGACATGGACATCCCTGAATTTGCAATTTACAAGGGCAACTACTGGAGACACAGGTAGGACCTGTTGAAAACAAATTGAAAACGAGGCTCAAGCTGTTTTACTATGGTAAGGATATTATTTCAGCTATTTTTATTAGGTGAGAGGTTTATATGGGGACCAGAAGTTCAGCCCAAATTATGTAAACCTACTGCAGGTTAATGCATAGTTAAATTCATGTAGAATACTCTGCCCATATACACATTAATATATTATTTACGTATCTTGTTTGTTTTACTTCTGTTCTTGACTCGGTGATGACTTTCTTTTCCAACAGAGATGCAATAATGAAGGAGGACCCAGACAAACCCAGGAGGATGAGGAGCAAGAACCAGGAGGGTGAAGAGGAGTCTCCTGCCTCTCCGGTCACTGATGTGAGTCAACTGTAGTTTTGGTATCATGATTTATAGCTGCTTCCTATATGTATTTCAGCAAATCTCAGCAAATCTCAGTTCCAAAACAATGTTTGACCTTTGTTTCTGACTCTCTGGAGCTTCAATCAGGTTTTAAAGGAAACCATATTTGAGAATGAGGGCTTTGCTTTTAGGTTCAATGCTTAAATGTACATACTCTTGCACATACTGCTTAATTACCTGTTACATATAAAATGAAACCATATCTCTTCATGTGTCAATTAATCTAATCAATAACATGTACAATACATTTAAGAAAGTTTCTGTTGATTTTGAACAAAATTAATAAAACTACATTAAATTGATTAAAGCAAATGTTATTTAAAGTAGTTCACCTGACTCAATATTGCTACTTTTAATACTTCTCGTACTGTTAAACAACAAGAAATTAAATGAACTTTGTCCCGATCACGCTTTCAAATCCCTCCTCCTTCTTGTTTCTGTCCAGCCAACGATAAAATACGAGGAGCAGCCCGACTTTGTCACATCGACGGGCGGGACGTTGCACCTGTACCAGCTGGAGGGTCTCAACTGGCTCCGGTTCTCCTGGGCTCAGGGCACTGACACCATCCTGGCAGATGAGATGGGCCTCGGCAAAACCATCCAGACCATCGTCTTCCTCTACTCGCTCTTCAAAGAGGTAACCGGAGCCCCACGGGTTTTATTATTCTCCTCTGTCACTGAAAGGCTGTATGAATTGTTCCTCCTCTTCCGGTCCCCACAGGGCCACACTAAAGGTCCGTTCCTGGTCAGCGCTCCGCTCTCCACCATCATCAACTGGGAGAGGGAGTTTGAGATGTGGGCGCCCGACTTCTACGTGGTGACGTACACGGGAGACAAGGACAGCCGGGCCATCATCAGAGAGAACGAGTTCTCCTTCGACGACACGGCCGTCAAAGGAGGGAAGAGGGCCTTCAAACTGAGGGTGAGGAGGGGGGGAGGGAGGGATGGATGGTGTGGACAGGAGATCAATAATTCAGTGCAATTTATTTCTATTTTTAGTGAAATCATGTAGTAATTATAGGATTGTATCATGCTAAATTTTACTCAAAACTAACAGAATTAGTTCCTTTCACATACGTAAAGATGTATTCACGAGTAACATTTGTATTGTAATGATATTAAAAAACTATTCTTATTAATATTGTGAAATGTACTGTATGCAAGCCCTAAGACATTGGGAACAAACAAGATAGAAATTTAAACCTTCATTAAAGAGCTTAACATGAACATTCATAATATAAAAAAGCAAATGATGGAATAATCTTAACATAATATATATAACATCCTGTCCTCCTTCCTCTTTCTGTCTTGCTGCAGAGAGAGGCTCCTATCAAGTTACACGTGCTGCTGACCTCCTACGAGTTGGTGACCATCGACCAGACGGCACTCAAGTCCATCGACTGGGCCTGTCTGGTGGTGGACGAGGCCCACCGCCTCAAAAACAACCAGTCCAAGGTACTGTAGCCACTGTGTGTATGTGTAAATGTTAATATTAGTCCTATTATATTATTTATTGTATGACATTTATGATAAAGAGCCCTTAAATTTGTGTTTTAAGAATTGTGTGAGTTTTCGCAGTTGTAAAATAAACTTGTCCTCTGGTGGACAAACTATGTAACAGCAACACTTTTAAATAAACAATTTTTTAAGCATTTTTCTACTGCAATTTCTTGTTACTTAAATTGTATTTACTTTATTATACTAAAACAATAAAAACATATGTTCTGTTTGGTTTTGTCAGACGTAGTGCTGCCTTTACATCTAATGAAGAAAAAAATGATATTGTTAAACATGTATGAAATAATTTCAGATGTTTGACAGGTAGTTTTCTTGTCATTGCAGTTTTTCCGGCGTCTGAACGACTATAAGATCGACCACAAGCTGCTGCTGACTGGAACTCCTCTACAAAACAACCTGGAGGAGCTGTTCCACCTGCTCAACTTCCTCACACCAAACCGCTTCAAGTAGGACTTCTCACACACACACACACACACACACACACACACACACACACACACACACACACACACACACACACACACACACACACACACACACACACACACACAGGGAACTTAAAACAATTTATTATTAGGTATAATTCTTTCCCTTTTCATTGATTATTCATTATCAATGAAATAATACTAATAATTTGAACCAATAACCTCAGTGTTACCGGTGTTACCAGTCCTTCACCCAGTCTGTCTCTCTGTTCAGTAACCTTGAAGGCTTCCTGGAAGAGTTTGCCGACATCTCCAAGGAGGACCAGATCAAGAAGCTCCACGACCTGCTGGGTCCTCACATGCTGCGGAGGCTGAAGGCCGACGTCTTCAAGAACATGCCATCCAAGACCGAGCTGATTGTCAGAGTGGAGCTGAGCCCCATGCAGAAGTACGGCACACGGAACCTTTACCCTCTAGCTATATTATTGACCTTTTAGTCTACGTTTTCTAAAAGAGGGCACTGTGAAGATGGTGGAGGAGTTTTTGAATCCCTAGTTTGGTTGAGAATTTGGTTGAAAAGATATCAGATTAATGAAAGGGCCTGCTTTATGTCAAAATAGTGACTGAAATACTAAACATTTTATATCACTTTTTCAGCCCAGTTTTAAACTAGGAGTCCTGACAAACAGTTGCTGTGATTGTTTGCATTGTGAAACACAATTATTAGAAATGGGTAATATTATAGATTGAGTGGACATAACTAAAAATGTAATTTGGGTTATCAATCAAAAATCATCTATTTGCCACTGATTAATGTTGTTTAAAGTGATTTATGTCAATTTTTATATTTATATTTTGCAGCAAAAATCAAATGTGTAATATTGAAATATATACAATGCGACAATTCCTCCGCAACTCTTTGGGATATTTTCATTTAAAAAGTAACAAATGATGGTGATTAAGAGAAAAACAAAGCACGTCTATCTTTGTTATATATGATTTTACATTGAAAATGTACGTCACTGACGCTATAATGTCATCACGTGTCTCAATGTTTTTAATACAGGAAATACTACAAGCTGATTCTGACCAAGAACTTTGAGGCTCTGAACTCAAAAGGTGGAGGAAACCAGGTATCCCTGCTCAACATCATGATGGACCTGAAGAAATGCTGCAACCACCCCTACCTCTTCCCCGTCGCCTCCATGGTGAGAACAGACACACACACACTCTTTGAAAATAATACAACCGCTCTACAGCCATTTATAACGCTTGAAAAAAACCCAATGACAGTCCTCCATTATTTGCTAGCGTTTCACTTCTTTTCAAACCATTTGCTTTGATTTATTCCGGAATTGCAGAACAGTGACACCTTGTGGTGGTGTTCAGTAGTGCTTTTCTAGTCATATTTGTACTTTCAAGATGTAGCATCTGGTTAATATATCACAGATGAGATTCAGAAAGTCATCTGTTCCTTGTGGCATTATGTGTGTGTGTGTGTGTGTGTGTGTGTGTGTGTGTGTGTGTGTGTGTGTGTGTGTGTGTGTGTGTGTGTGTGTGTGTGTGTGTGTGTGTGTGTGTGTGTGTGTGTGTGTGTGTGTGTGTGTGTAGGAAGCCCAAAAACCCCAAACGGTGCTTACGAGGGGTCGGCCCTCACTAAGGCCTCTGGGAAATTGACGCTGATGCAGAAGATGCTGAGGAAACTGAAAGAGCAGGGGCACCGAGTACTGGTCTTCTCACAGGTACACACTCACATGGACACACATATACAGCATGCTTTAGCACAGCCAAGCACAAACACACACACAAGCCAGATGGCCAGCTCCCTTCACAGATGTTAAATTAGTCCCATGACACCTCCAGAAGGCTGACTGCAGCTGTGCGTGGGTAAAGATGAAAACGCACACACATGACTTGTCATTCTGGTTTTTTTCTCTCCTCCATTTATAGATGACTAAAATGCTGGATTTACTGGAAGATTTCCTGGACCATGAAGGTTACAAGTACGAACGAATCGATGGAAGCGTCACAGGAGCGCTGAGACAAGAGGCCATTGACCGCTTCAACGGTGAGATACTGGATCATGTGCACTCATTAAAGGTGGAGTAAAATGTCACAAACTGTAGTTTTGCTCTGCTCCCTTCAGTTTTTTCCCTAAAATTGAAATATTATATTTGACTTCCAAGAAAATGCTGTTAAAAGTCAGCAGACTTTTACAAGCTTCATATAAACAGCAGGACTTCCTGTTTCTTCAAAATAAGAGTGTCCACATCGGCCTAACACATGTTAATGTCAGGGACAGCTGTAAAAACAAGACAGAAATCTAACAAAGAGGTAACAAGATCCAAATTCTGTACTGCACAACTGTTTGCTTTGTGTGCTTGATTTTAGACCTCCAAGCTGTTTTTTTTTGTTAGATTGTAATATTGAAATGCTAGTAGATGGGAGAAGCAGATAATGTTGGGCAGTAAAATGAAAAATGTGACTCGGTTGCTAGAACTGATGCCAATCTGACATTAGTTAAAGGATGATAAGCACCGTGTGACATGCTGACTTTGTTTCCATGTGGAACTCGTCCATATCACCAAGCTGATGTTGGCAACAAATGGCATTAAATCATATTGTATGAATAATAACAATGATGCCTTAAGATTAGTGCTTAGGGTAAATGTAAGATATTTGGTCGAAAAACACAATACTGGATAACACTTCAAACAAATCAAAGTCCTTCCTGAATTAAAGACATAAAAAATGGATACGTTTTCAAAAAAGGGTTGATGTCAAACTCCCCAATATATACTGAAGTGAAATCTGTCTGACCTTCTGATAGAGAAATGATTTATGTGACTGGCTGTTGGACTGGCTCTCTCTGTGTCTCTGCCTGCAGCTCCTGGTGCTTGTCAGTTCTGTTTCTTGCTCTCCACCAGAGCGGGAGGTTTAGGCATCAACTTGGCCACGGCAGACACGGTCGTCATCTTCGACTCGGACTGGAACCCTCACAACGACATACAGGTACGACACACTGGCAGCAGCTGAGGAAGGAAACCATTTAATCGCACATGAACTTCACGTTCCGGCTTGTTCCCGTCTCCGCGCAGGCGTTCAGTCGAGCCCATAGAATCGGTCAGGCCAACAAGGTGATGATCTACCGCTTCGTGACGCGGGCCAGCGTGGAGGAGCGCATCACCCAGGTGGCCAAGAGGAAGATGATGCTGACCCACCTGGTGGTCCGGCCTGGTCTGGGATCCAAAGCCGGCTCCATGAGCAAACAGGAACTGGACGACATCCTCAAGTTCGGAACAGAAGAGCTCTTCAAGGATGAACTAGAACGTGAGGGTTTCGTTTTTTGTCAAGAGAAATTAGGATCATGTTGGAATTTGGAGCTCTATGTTTGTGTTAAAACAGATTTATTGTGTCAAACACACTCTAATGTCCTTTCAACTTGTCACATTGTGTCTTTGCTTATTCTGGTTTTTATTGATGATAGAATTTGTTGACAAGAAAACCTTTATTTGTGAAATGTATCTAATAAAACAGTACAAACTATCTCCACTTTTTACCTCCACGTGTGGCAGGCATGAAGAGCAGTTCGGGGGGGGATAAAATCGAGGATGAGGGCAGCGTGATCCACTACGACAGCGTCGCCATCGAGAGGCTGCTGGACCGGAGCCAAGACGCCACGGACGACTCGGAGGTCCAGAACATGAACGAGTACCTCAGCTCCTTTAAAGTGGCCCAGTACATGGTCCGAGAGGAGGATAAGGTGAGCAGGGTGTTACAATTAATGGGATATATTTTATCTGCAAAAGGACCTTTATAAAAAAGTGATATGTTTTAAATCAATATCTTTGCACCTGACAAGCTTACCCACGTTTTATTATAGTTACTCACTATAGCAGCTCTGTCCTCACATAGATTTCATAGGGAATATTTGGCTAAGCAACTGAAAGAAATCTATTTTAATAATCATATCATTTTGTTAGACATTTCTTTAACAAAAAGGCAAATCATTCACTGGTTCCAGTTTTTTCAAATGTGGGGATTTCGCCGTTTTCTTTGTCTTATGTGATACTGAACAGAATATTTTGGGTGTTTTTGTTTTTTTTATGACAAAACAGGCAATTTGAAGATGTCAGCTTGGGCTTTGGGAAATTGTGATGGTAATTTATTTAGCCACACTTCAAAGTTCAGAAAAATGGCCTACTTGCCAGTGCCTTTGAGCAACTCTCACTGTTTCTTTCCGTGCTTTGTCACATCTGTAAACCTGCATGAGTCTGTGAATATACATCTGTCTGGGAAAACTGTTTACTTTTCCGACTTTTCCAGATCGAGGAGATCGAGCGGGAGATCATCAAGCAGGAGGAGAACGTGGATCCGGATTATTGGGAGAAGCTGTTGCGGCACCACTACGAGCAGCAACAGGAGGACCTGGCAAGCAAACTGGGCAAAGGCAAGAGGAACCGCAAGCCCGTCAACTACAACGACGCCGCACAGGAAGACCAAGGTAGGGACCGGGTTTTGGACCCCGGTGCTGCATGGACCTGTAAGAAAAAAGCTCAAGTAAGAGGAATGAAAATCCTGCAAGTTGTTTTAATATCAAACCCTGAATCGTCTTCTGTTTGAGTCACTGCTTGCACAGTGGAAGTGAATGGGCCTGGCCTATTGACCGACCACCATGTGCTGTTTCAGAGTGGCATGCTGACATTTCAGATAACCAGTCCGAGTATTCAGTGGGCTCCGAGGAGGAGGACGAAGACTTTGACGATCGGCCAGAAGGTGAGGGAGAGATCAAATTAAAGAGACGTCAAACCGAGCGGTGCTGCTCATGAAAAGTGACAGCTGCCTGTTTGAACACACACACACAACACACACACACACACACACACACACACACACACACACACACACAGACACACACACAGACAGACAGACAGACAGACAGACAGACAGACAGACAGACAGACAGACAGACAGACTCAGGTCTGTGTTGAATTATTACAAGTTTAAATTGATTTAGTTGTAACAGTCGCCTGGCAGAGTCGAACACGTCAGATTGCCAAAAATGCAAACCGCCATCCAACTCCTCCGTCTGAACTTCAGACAGAGGAAATCATTTAAATCTTTTTTTTTTTGATTCTTGGTTGATGTTCTGACAAAATACTCACTTTAAATTTCAAGAAAACTTTAGAAAATCCTCCCTCTCCTTACATCTTGTTGTCCCTCCGTTACCTGCAGGTCGAAGGCAGTCTCGTCGCCAGTTGAGGAATGAGAAGGATAAACCTCTGCCTCCCCTTCTGGCCAGAGTCGGAGGCAACCTTGAGGTTCGTAACAACTCTCTGGAACCAGTTCTGCTTTCATTTTGTGTGTTTTTATATTGTGATATTACTGGAAACTGTCAGCTTTGTTTTTAACTGAACTTGCGCTCTTAGATATTTTTCCAATAGTCTAATAATCTTAAATTGGAGATGGCAGCAAGGCTGTTACATCGCCAACTACTCTGTTCCCTTCCAAGCTCATTTATCATCCTGATAATAATGGACAGGCTTATAATGGCCTGCATTGTTCAAGCAAGGATTCAAAGTTTATTTTAGTGTTATAAGGCAGTCAAAACAAAAGGCCTTGGGAAGTTTAAATACACTGATCCCTGCAGGTTTTCTCATCCTAAAATGTTCATATTAGGTCTTCTAGAATAATAACCAATACATTTTAAAAGACTAAAGACTACTATTTACACTGCCCCAGGAAAAATATACTTTAAAAATATACTGTAATTTCGAAAGGTTCTGGGATTCAACACACGCCAGAGAAAGGCTTTCCTGAACGCAGTGATGCGCTGGGGGATGCCGTCCCAGGACGCTTTCTCCTCTCAGTGGCTGGTCAGAGACCTCAGGGGCAAAAGCGAGAAAGAGTTCAAGTAAGGAAATAAAAGTATTAATTGTAATCAGATGTAGCCTTTATCCATTGCTATCTGTCCCATAACCATATCTTTTTTCTGCTTCTTCTTTGCCAGAGCTTACGTGTCTCTCTTCATGCGTCACTTGTGCGAGCCGGTGGCTGACGGAGCGGAGACGTTCGCAGACGGCGTGCCGAGGGAGGGCCTGTGTCGCCAGCCAGTCCTCACGCGCATCGGAGTCATGTCGCTGGTCAAGAAGAAGGTCAGACCAATACTGTTCACCTTCCTAAGTCTAGACAAATGTGGTGAATGGAGCAAGCCATGACTCTTAAAGTTGTTATCCTTGATTTTGTGACAATTCTTACTGCAGTGGTAACACAAGTACAGTTTAAGTTACAGCAAACTCCTTAAACAGCTATCAAAAATGCTAAAATAGGCCATTACATTTCCTGTGATTCCTTCAAAATATAACCCAGCCTGATTTGCAGAAGCAGTAACTTCTGATATGATGTTAAGAGAGAGGAAATCATTAAAAAATCAATTCACACAAACTTGCATCATATTCTGTGAATTCTTAATGTGCAGGTATCGGCAATCCAGTGTAGAAATGGCGGAGCATTAAATAGTTATTGCTTGAACAATCCAGAATATAAACAGTACCAAAAACAGGGTTTGCTTTTAAAAAGTTCTAAAGGATTATAACTTTAATACTGCTCCTCCATATCAGCAGGGTGTCTACAGCCCCGTATGAAGAAGTAAAATGTCTTTAATTTAAAAAAACAAAACTGCAAGACAATATAGTTTTTAGGTATTAAGGTAAATAAAAAGTGAAGAAATCCACCTTTACACCTTGGAAAGATGTTCTGATTGCCTTACTACCTTCAGTTTGCCAGATGTGAATTTATCCAAAACATCTTCAATCCAGTTTTCAGTCCAACATGTTTAAACGTGCTGACATCCTGATCTGCTATTTATGCCAGGGGGGAATGTGTGAAATACTGCCAGGCGAGCAGGGCATGTGGGTGGTGAGTTTAAACAAGGTGGTATTCGGTAAAGTGAGCGTGTGCCAAGCTTTTTCTTTTATTTATTTCGCTGAGTGTTTCTTATCCAGATCCAGGAGTTTGAGCACATCAACGGGCGGTGGAGTCTTCCAGAGCTCAAGCCGGAGGTCATCATAGACAAGTCCTCCTCCAGGGCCTCCTCTCCTGCTCCTGCCGTGAAGACCACCACGCCCACCTCTGAGGGCAGCTACAACAACACACCCTGCACCTCCAAGCCAGGTAACCAAACACACACGATCACAGCTCCAGCAGGGGGCGCTCTATGTTAAGGGCAGCGGATGAATTTTCGAGTTGTGTTATGTGTTTTGTGTGTGCAGCGACCCCTGCTCCGTCAGACAAGCTGGAAAAGAACGGGAAGGAGGGCGAGAAGGAGGAGGACAAAGAGGAAAGCGATGCCCAGTCTGACAAAGAGAGAGAGAAGGAGAAAGAGAAGGATGAGGAGAAAGAGGTGGACAGCAACACGACTGCATACCCTGAAGAGGTGGGACACTGTCAGCTAACACATCTACACCCTTTGGTTACAGTGTGGTCTTCATCAGACAATTAATGCATTGTTTCTTTACATATAGATTCCTTTTTATTAAATCTTAAGTATGACATGGAGTTTCTTTAAAAATAAGCTTTATGCCTCTTTTAAGTTTTATTCCGGCGTTACCAATTTTTTGCATGTGTTTTAATACAAGTCCCATAAACTTAACATTACTTTCAACAATTTTCCAATGCGTGTTATCATTTTTTCTATGTTTTTTTCTTCCTTCAAGTCAGCCAGCAGTTTCTTTTCAATTTCAAATAGCTTGAAAATCAAAACTTCCATTTTTGCTGTGTAGCAGACCTTAAGTATAGGAAATGAATAGCAAAAAGGCTAAAATATACAAAGATAGGGCCTGTTTAATAAACTATAAATACAAAGAAAAACTATAAACTTTTTAATCAGTATACATTGGTAAATAATGATTCAATTCAGTTTAGTTCTGTAAAAGCTGAGTAAAAGCTGACATTTGAAGATCTAACCACACAACAGCCGAAAAGACAAACACAATGAATAACTGCATATTGTGCTCCTCTCCATAGCTTTCCTCTTCGACAAAAGCCACATCCCAAAACGTGTCCCCTAGTCACAGAAACGAAGGCAAAGAGGACAGCGACCTGAAAGAGGAGGAGAAAAAAGAAACGACTGACACTCCGGACGACACATCAGAGGAGAAGAAAGAACAAGAGGAGAGTAAAGAAGAGACGAAACAAGACGCCGAGGTCAAAGAAGAGACATCAGGTAAAAATTCCTTCTGATGAAATCTGACATGTACAAACGGATGAAGAAGGTTTGTGTGGGGTATTGTTTCAAGACCTTGCTTACCTCATGTTTTTTTTCATGTGAAAGGAGAAAAGCCGGATGAGGGGGAGGAGAAGGAAAAAGAAAAGCAAGAAGAGACACAAACAGCAACTGAAGCAACAGATGCCAAGGATAAGACAGAGGTGTCTGACGTGAAGAAAGGTACGCTTTACTGTCTGTAATAGTGTTCTGCCATAAATACACAGGCACATTTTTTTTGCTAATTGATACCTTTGCCGTCCTTCTCGGTAACAGAGGAGGTCAAAGGTGAAAAAGATTTTGCTGGGAAAGAAATCAGAGCAGCCAAAGAGGATGCGCCCAAGAGTAACGTGAGGCCTCCCATCGAGCGACCTCGCTTCATGTTCAACATCGCAGATGGCGGCTTCACCGGTCAGTACCGAGTCACCTGCAGTGGTTGTAGAATAGATTCAACTGCTCTGTGTGGAAGTTTACAAACAATTATGCATTCATCTCTTCAAACTACTTTAACCATCTACGTTTACTTCTTCAACATTAATGTGTGGGCATTTCATTCGGTAGTTATCAGCAGGATAACTATTAAAAAACACAATTCTTTTGCAAATTTCTTCAGGAATAGGTTCATCTGAAGGGACAAAACATGTATGGATCCCTCAAAATCACCTTTTCCCCTCAGGCACTTCTATATTGTTTAAGAGCTTTCAGAAAAACCAAAATGTTGACTTCGATGTTGACAAGAATGCTATTTATCAGTAAGAAACTGTTGACACATTGTGTGTGATTGTATCAGTTCTGCAAAGTCCTTCCTAAGATCTCAGGATTCAACAGGTCGTCTGAAGAAGATCCCTGACGGATCAATACAATGACGGCTCATAAAGATTCTATTTGCAAGATCTAAATATATTATTTGTACTTGAATATATTAAGCAAGAACCGCATCCCAATTTATTAAATGTACAAACAACTGTATGCATTGTTCAAAACATAAATGTAATGTAAATCAAAACACTATAAAATCCCTGAAAGACGAGTGGAGTAAAAGTGAAAATAACTTATTAACATGTCCAAACAAGTGCCTAAGCAGTCTAAATAGCTTAAAACCCACAACTTAAACAAACAAAAAAAACATTCTCCATGCTTCCCAGAGCTTCTGTATTTAAGCCAACATGATCTCCACCTTGATAAGAAACCGAGAAAAGCTCTTTGTGCCGTGGAAACACCTGCAGCCAGGTTTCAGCTAGCCAAGCATTTTCTTTGAGACCAGCCTCGTGTTTAGATTGTGTTGGCTTCATCCCGCAGAGCTGCACACTCTCTGGCAGAACGAGGAGCGGGCTGCCATCTCCTCGGGGAAGATGAACGAGATCTGGCACCGGAGGCACGACTTCTGGCTGCTGGCGGGAATCGTGATGTATCCTTGACGGCGGTTGCCCGAGCGATGACCCCTCGATGTGTTTATTTTTCTATAAGCCGGCAGAAGCCCAGCGTAATAAGTCAACAAGCCAGCCAGAGCTCAGTAAACAGCTAACTGTGTCTGCTGGAAGCCAATGCGGTGGGTCATTTAGTTCATGTTGTTCCCGCTATTATGGTAATCAAGGCCATGCTGGATTCACAGAAAACGTTGTTTTCATTGTTCTGTAAACTAATCATGAGAGTCGTAGTTAGACTGAAATAAAAGGGGTGAAAGGCTTTGTTTAAGAAGCTGCCTATAAACCTTTTTTTTTTGTGTGCTAAAATAACTGCAATTTTGTAATTTAAGAAGATAAAATATCTAGTTAATCACCCTCAAAAATCAATGTTCAGCTTTCAGGAATAGCTCAAACTCTTGGCTCAACGTTTGCTTTCTTTCTAAGGGTCAGATTGATACCGCTCTCATGTCTGTTGCTTCACTTGGCAAGAAAACTGGAGACAAGGGAAAACAGTGATCCTGGCTGGTTCAAAATAAAATGTCTGTTTGTGAACGCATTAAGCAAATGAGCGCTCATTAGTGATCTGTAATACGAAGCTGGAGCCTAAAGGTCACTTATTAATCTGTACAAAAACAGAAATGCAAACTCTACAATTTAAGGGCATTATAGGTGATATAGGCATTTTTTTTAAACTTTGGACAGAGCCAGGTTTGCTATTTCCCTTTGTTCTTTAATTGTCTCCTGGCTACAGCTCTTTAGTCATGAGAGCAGTGACGATCTTCTCATCTAACTCTCGGTAAGAAAGCAAATAAACTTATTTTCCAAAATGTTGAACTCTTTTCCATTGCAAAAACAATTTGAATCCCTTTCATGTTCAGCTTTACTATTCTTTTTTACAATGCAGTGCTGCTTCACGCTGTCTCTTGCCCAAAGTGTTGCATGATCCTTGACCCCCCTGTGCCAGTCACGGCTACGCCCGGTGGCAGGACATCCAGAACGACCCCCAGTTCGCCATCGTCAACGAGCCTTTCAAATCGCAGGCGAATAAAGGCAACTTCCTGGAGATGAAGAACAAGTTCTTGGCTCGACGCTTCAAGGTAAGACGAGACGTAGCTTCACCTTGACTTTGGTTACACACTAGACAAGGCAAAGCAGGACAAGTTTACTTATAAAGCACATTTCAGCAACAAGGCAATTCAAAGTGCTTTTCATTAAACATAAAAAAAGCAAAAGAAGCAAACCAAAAAAAGACATTTAGATACAATTGAAAACAGTCATTGATGAGTCAAGAGAGTAGGAAATTATAGCAAGCTTAAATGGAATAAGAAAGTTACAGTTTAAGTTTTAGAAATGAACAATTATTTGATTTAATGAAAGGCATCTGAAAACAGAAAAGTCTTCAGCCTTGAGTGAGAGTTGCTGCTGTTTTTTTCCAGATATATGGTGCATAAAAACTGAACGCAGCTTTTCCATGTTCAGTTTTTACTCTGGGAAAAGAAAGCTGACATGCCCGAGATGGATGGTTCATAATTTAGTAGAAGATTAGAAATGTAAATATATATTTTTTGGAGGAAACCATTCAGTGCCTCATAAACCAACAGTAGTATTTTAAAGTAAATTCTTTGGCCAACAAAGGCAGTGAAAAGACCTCAGAACTGGAGGGATGTGATCCATGTTCTTGGACTTGAGCAGCAGGGTTCTGGATCAGCTGCAGCTGTAAAGACGCTGTTACAGTAGTGGAGTCTACTGGAGATAAATGCGTGGACAGATTTTTCCAAATCCTGCTTAGTGCTTTAATCCTTGATATATTCTTTAGGTGATCGCAGGCTGACGTTGTAATCCTCTTAATGTGGCTGTTGAAATTCAGGTCTGAGTCCATGGCTGAGTCTGAGATCATTCACTCATCAACTACTCCCTACTCACAGAGAGTTCTATCCAGAGGACTGTATAGTGAGCGCAGCGGCAAAATAAAATAAAAAAAACTTTTCAGGACACAACATGGGTAATTTTTCTGTGCTGATTATAATGTCATTGCTGACCTGTAATTAAGATTTGGCAGGTCAATGTTGGCTAGTAGACCAATCACAATAAATACCGACATGCATTTTTTGGATGAAAGCATAAAAAACCAGCTATTTTGTTGAGTTGCTTTTCAGCAAAATGCTCTGAGTGAATGAAAGTCCCTCCTGGTAAGCAGTGATGCAGCGCATATGTCTAGGGCTTTTATTGTGAAAGTTAAGAACAGATGGAGAAACAGTATGCTCTGCCATTGTCAGTGTGGAAGTAATAAGCGTTATTTTCCCAAATTATTAAATACAAAGTACCTTGTGGCTGTTGGTGTTGTGATTATTTTCACGCAACAACTCATGGATCTGTCTGCATCGTGCCACTCTCTTTCCTCTCGTCCGTCTGCTTTTTTCCTTTAGCAAAATGCATGATGGTATATATTGGTTAGTGACCATCAGTTGCACACTACTTTTAATGATGCATTGTGGGAAGTTCTGAGGTCCACTATATGATGAGTAGGGATTTCTGGCTTGGTCTGTGGTTTTTACCCTTGTCGATTGAAGCTTTAAACATTCCTACTTGGCTCCAAAAATGCTTTTATTGGACCATAGTCCCTTGATCAGTTATGTAAATGTGTGTGTCATCTGCATAAATGTGGTAATTTATTTATTGTTTTCAATAATCTGAACCAGTGGAAGCATGTAGATGGTAAACAGAAGAGGCCCCAGAATGGAGCCTTGGGGAACTCCACATGTTATAATTGTCTTTTCAGATGTGTAGTCACCTATAGACACATAGTCCCTGTTCTTCAAGTATGATTCAAACAAGCTTAGTACTGTGCCAGGAGGTCCCACGCAGTTTTCCAGTCAGACTAGCAATGTGTTGTGGCTGACTGTGTCAAATGCAGCACTGAGGTCCGGCTGAAATTCTACCATTGTCTGTGTTTAAGTGAATGTTACGGAGGACCTTGACAAGAACAGTTTCAATGCTGTGGTGCGGTCGAAACCCTGACTGGAAGACATCAAAACAGTTGTTAAGTGCCAAGAAGTTGTTCAGCTGCTGAAAAACAGCCTTTTCAATGATTTTACTAAAAAACAGGAGGTTCTGGGCCTCGTTAATGACGTGTCTATATTGTTCTTTTTTAAATTGGCTTGATGACTGCAGTTTTCAGGGCCTATAGGAAAACACCTGAGAGAAGAGACATGTTTACAATTTGATGAAGATCTGAGGCCATGCAATATAAAACATTTTTGGAAAGCCTTTTGGCAGAATATCAAGGCAGCAGGACGTGGATTTCAGATGTTGTATAATGTCCTCCAGGTTTTTATGGTTAACCGGATGAAGTTTTTTCATGGTACTTAAATGGACTCTAAGTGGACACAGGGACAACACATATCCTGTACCTGATATGGAGGCACTGGCTGCTTCTCCAAATGTCTGAATTTTGTCAGTGAAGAAAGAGGAAAATTCATTACAGGCCCTTGTGGATAGAAGTTCTTTCGGTGCCAGCCCTACTTCCGTTCAAACAAACTATTTTAGTAGCATGTCGCAGTGTCTTCTATCACCTGACTCGTTTGATGGTCGGATGACAGATGCCCCTAGACCCACATATTGGCTCGACGGTACTGCTGACCGCTGCATTTCTGGAAGAGCTCTCATCCTGTTTTTAAGCAGCTCACATGTTTCAAATCCTGCCCTCAACATCCTCATTTACTGTATCTCTGTCTGTTTGACTTTTCTCGTTATCGCTCTTGCTAAATAGTTGGAGGTTTTTATAACTCTAACCGTTATTTCCTTTTAGAACATTTTTAGTGGTAACTGGTTGTGTAACAAACTTTAAAAAAATGTTTTTACCCAACACACTCCCACGAATGAATCACTGTATGAATCTTGATTTCCCTTAAAATACTTGGATTACTGTTGCTAATGAATGGCAACTAATAGAAACACAGATATATTGTTGAAAAATATCAGAAAGAGACAGAATATAATAAGAGTTGGGTGCAAACGGATGAAATAATTAGACTTATAAGAGCTTTTTAACCCCTTTTGTTAATTGTTTTTTGTCTGTGTTTAAATTTAAAATTAGGAATACACATTAGTTTTCCCGTTTTCCCTTGATTGAAATGTGGGTGAGTTCCATCTAAAATGTGTTTATTTTCATAATTTTTTTACATTAGTTGATGTGTTGTTGAATATTTGTCATCAAATAGCTTGTGTTTATGGTGAGTTTAGTTTCTTCATTGAACACATGGCTAGTTTGATGCACTGATCCATTAAATGCCTTGCATGCTCAGTGTGTCCCAACAGTAAATAATACTTTATAAATTCACCCAAAGTAAAACACTGATGTTTGGTACAGAACTATAACTGCCTTCAGAAACAACTTTAGACTGACGCTGTGCTCCATACTTGACACTAATTCTAAGCAGGTTTGGAAAAAAGACAGTGGTATCCCACAGTGAAATGCACAACGGAAAACGAGCTTCTTGCAGCTGTAAAACATTAAACACATTGTTTTTTAAAATCTGAGACAGCTAAGGATGTACTCGGAACAAAAATAAGTAATAAAATCTTCAGTAAACCATTTTGTTTTCTGTCTCTTTACAATAAAATAGGATACAACAATAGAGATAGAAGGTGCAATCATAGTTTACACATCAAACTAGTAACAGGAAAAAGGAAAATAACAAGAAAACATTTATCAGTCATAACCTTTACATCGAAAATGATGTCTTGATCTATAGGCTATATTGGAAAATCATCAAATATCATATCAAACAGGCAATAAAAGGTGTTTCGAGAAAGTGTGAGTCACTGCAACCACAGGCG
This sequence comes from Anoplopoma fimbria, assembly GCF_027596085.1. Classification (NCBI taxonomy): domain Eukaryota; kingdom Metazoa; phylum Chordata; class Actinopteri; order Perciformes; family Anoplopomatidae; genus Anoplopoma; species Anoplopoma fimbria. The sequence continues at coordinate 21,251,806 of NC_072455.1, read as the reverse complement.
GTCCTTGAGCATGCACCCAAAATTGGGCACACAAAATATTATGCAGTTTGCTGCAGCAGTATGCAAGATTAGCTGTGGACAGACAGAGATGTACACACATGCATACACTCACTCACACACAAGCGATGATCTCCCGGTAGAGATTATAAAATGCACTTAAATGGTTGGAAAAGATTCATAAAATCTGAGCACCAATGAAAATGCAGTACAACTGAAAAAGAAAAGGGAAGATTCTGGTTAATTTCTACCAAAAAATACAACTGACATGAGTATTTGACCTCTTGTCCTCCAGCTGTTGGAGCAGGCGCTGGTGATTGAGGAGCAGTTGCGACGGGCCGCCTACCTGAACATGACCCAGGACCCCAGCCACCCGGCCATGGCGCTCAATGCACGCTTCACAGAGGTGGAGTGCCTCGCCGAGTCGCACCAGCACCTAAGCAAGGAGTCACTGGCGGGCAACAAGCCAGCCAACGCTGTCCTGCACAAAGGTCAGGGAAGATGGGATGATGCGGATGATTTGTGTTAAAAAGCTCTCTCTCTCTCTTTTTTTTTTTTAAATCTATCTGAACAGTTCATTAAAAACAAACACATTTTGGCAGTGACAGGCAGCCGGATTTAGAAAAAAAGGAAAAGATTGGCAAACCGATAATCACAGGTGTTTAAATAAAAGAGATACACATCAACAAATCACACAGCGCTGTTGTGAAATCAGTCTTCCTTCCTGCAGAGACCATATCTCTCTGCCTGAAGCTGACTCTAGTAAAGCCAAGCAGATAAGCTTACATGCTTATAAGTAATAGCTCCAAACATTTCCTCACTGGCAAGTCTGTCCATGTTTATAGTGTTCCGTCTAAAGGATAAAGGATAGTGCTCGGTGCACTACTGTTGTAGTTTCTGTCTTTCTGCACGTAACGGTGCTGAACTTAGTGAACGCTCATAAACATATTTATCATATTGCAAAGCGACTCTGCTGCTAATCAGTGATTAATTCCATGTAGGGATGTGATGACAGAGTGAAACCTCTTGTAAAAATAGAAGGAGAAATGGGCTATTTTGGTAATGGAAGTGCACAACTCTGTTAAGATGAGACTTTTAAAAAGACTATCTATAGTGTTCAGACCTTGTAAATGATGATATAACTAATGATAACTTTTAAAGAACTCAGGAGACATTTTTAAAAGTCTCCTCAATAGTTTCTTGAGTTAGGGTTGACCCTGGACATTTTCCAACGTTGATACTGAAGTAACTGAAAACAAAGACATTTTTCTGCATTAATCAATAAATTATCCTAATAAGTTATAAAATGATTAAGGCAAAGTCAGCGTAGTTGATGTTTTTATTTGTTGTCTTTGCAGTGTTGAACCAGCTGGAGGAGCTGCTGAGTGACATGAAGGCCGACGTGACCCGGCTACCGGCCACGCTGTCCAGAGTCCCGCCCATCGCCGCCCGCCTCCAAATGTCCGAGAGGAGCATACTCAGCCGACTGGCCAGCAAGGGCACCGAGACGCACACACTCCCGGTCAGGAGCTTGCTTTGAAACACACACTCTTTTAAACACTCACAAAAAAAAAAACTCACTACCTCATCGCAAGATGAAACCTGCTCTAGCTGCCTGCATTCAGTGGAAAAATAATAGATGGAGGACGGCCAATGAAAACGCAGAGCCCATTATCTTGTCACCCACCTGTGGATTTTCCACAATAGTTTCTTCTTCAGATTTTTTTTGCCATCTTGCATAAGTTAAAAGTGATTTGTCTTACTATCCTCTATTTTCATAAATCATATGCTACATGCACAAAAAACAACAACTTTTCTTTCTCTGTGCAGCCCATACCTCCAGGACCCTACGCCACCCCCCACAACTACGGAGCCCCTTTTACCCCCGCACCCCCGAGCGCCCTACTTATGGGAGGGGCCAACTACAGTCACATGACGCCCGGATCCTTCATATCAGGTCAGTGTTTTGAAGCTTCATTCACATCCTCCGCTACTGTCAATAACGGCTTGGTCGGAAGTTTGATCCATCATTATAAACGGAAGTAATTTGACAAAATTACAGGTACAATAAGGTACAATAAGTTTTAAATGATGGCCTTGAAATCTGGGTAAAGGTTCAGCATTTTCAGTTTTTGAGATCTCAGTTGATGTGTGGAAAACATCAAAGTAAGTCAGTTAAGAGTTCACCTGCCTGTGCAGGTGCTCTGTGTGTGTGAATCTTTGTGAGAGAGAAAGAGAGATGGATGTGTTCCAGTCGGTGATAAAAAAAACATCAGAAGTTAATAAGGCATCCATAATTATAGTATTCAAGGTAATTTATACAAGCGCTCCAGTTTGTTGGATCTGTTTGACAGTTGGCAAACTGTCAGTTTAAATAAGATTTATGCTTCAGTGCGTAGGTGAAGGATTTCTGTGAATATTCTGTCTTCTTTTTTTTGTCATAGAAGTTAATTATGGGAAGATTTGGATAGGAAGTGGTTTTGCTAGTTCAAGCAGGAAATACTAATGTATGAAAGTAAAGATGTTTAAAGGGGCCCTCTGCCATTTTAACACATAAGTATCTACTCGGCATGAGTACTTCTCTGTGAAAACTGTAATGTCTCTTTGGGAGCATGTAGTTTGAAAGACGCAGGTGAGGAAAGAAAGACTTTATTGCATTATGGGAAATGTAGGATCCAATGTTTTGGAGCCATACTTATATTTCAGCCTGTGCTACTTTGATTTTCACCACTTTTCTTTGATGCATTTCTTGCAAGTCTCACAACTTTGTGGAAGTGAAATACTAAGTCTCTTGCACATCACTATATATTTCTTGTCTAACATCACTGAAAGGAGCGATACCTCAACTTTGTCCATGTATGTTTTTTTGCCCTTAACAATCTCTAGCAGCATCATAAATCTGTGTGAGAAATCACAAGCAGCCCGAGTTCACTAATCCCAGTTCTTGTGGTTACTCAGTGTGCTCATCAGCTCCACCAGAGCCTCCAGAGCCTCCATGACACCCTGACAGAGGAGCACAAATCCAGCTTTAGAGATCTGGACTTGATTACTTGGCAACTTGCACTGATGATGGGCAAAACCAGTCCAAAATGTTCCTTCTATTTAAAGATATCATCTGAGGAATTCATCTTTATATGGTTATGTTGTAGTGGAAAAACATTCAGTTAAGAGAATTAAAATTACTGACTATGGGAATGTTTTTTTGGGGTTTTTTTCATGAAAAACATCTATGCGCAATAGTGCTCAGTCAAGTACAATGTTATTTAACTCTTGAATTTCAATGTAATCCTTTAATATGTGGAGAAAAGAGCTACCTGATGGCTTCTAAAGCAGCTCTGTTTGAAGCACTTTGAGAAGACACTTTATCTCCCCGAGCAGCTTAAGCTGTGAAACCTGCAAAAATCCAGAAAAGAAGTCCACCGTTGGAAAAACACATCTGTAGCTGAATTTTCTGATGTGGCTGCCAGACAGACACCTGAAATAGACATTACCAAAAAAATCAAACACAAACGTGCTGCGCTGCTATATTAAGGCATTTTCATCTCTTAACACGTCCGACCCCTCAAAAACCTCAATACTCAGCAATAACGACACATTGTGCAACACTAAATCACAGTCTGGAGTGCTATCAAACCGGTCTGGGGGGTGTTTTCTTATTCAAACATGTTTATTTTCTCTTGTGGAGTCATATTTGTGTCTCTCATTACTTACTGATTTAAAAGCTTTAGAATTAAAAAAAAAAAAACGAATCTGTTTTGGCTTCTTGTTCCGAATCTCCTTGCCTGCAGTCTGTCAGCGCACACTGGCAGTTTGTGATTTTTTTGATTTCTTTTTTGTAATTGGTTTGGTAACAGCATATGCTCACCAGACGCGCTCTGCATGTGTGTTCGTGTTCGGAGATGTTTGGATAGCAGCGATGTGGCAGAGATAACTGGTAAAACCCGATATTCCCCAATAGCTTTGCCCCTAAAAAAAAGAAAAACCCACAACACCCAGCTCTCTCCGTGCTGCGCCTGCCTCTCACTCACTGTATCTTGATTTATGTAATTGTAGACTGAGACATCTGTCAAAGGCATTGCATTTTAGCAAGCCAGGGCCTATCTCTGAAAATGTCATTATGCTCTGTGTCTCGCCGTGCCAAGAAAACATTCGGACTTTGTACCGAGGTATTTTGAGAAGGGACAGAAAACCGCAGTAGGAGTTTGGTTGTGTAAACGCCGTGTTGTGACTTGCGATCCGGGCGGAGGGCTGGGCCCCAGTGCTGGCTGTTCAGAAATAGTCGCGCGTGAGTTGTGTTGATCCGTGGGTTTTTTTTTTTTTTTTTTCTTGCGGGGGCCCTTGCGGCGAGCTGCCGAGCCAAGCCCAGTGAACGTCGGAACATCCTGGACTCTGGCAGGGCACAAGCAATGCGGCAAACGAGGCCACATTTATGGTCTTGATTGGGGTCGCTTTGGTTCCTGACCTTTTTAGACTCAGCCGGAGGGAGGAAAGAAATGGACGGAGTTAAAACAACAAAATTCTCTGATTTCGTGACCTCCTAGCTTCCCTCCATTAATAGCCCTTCTCCTGAGAGAAGCTCCCTCACTTGAGTACACAAAACATATCCAGAAATATGCATGTCTGCCGTGGCACTCTTTAACTCCACATCGACTACTTTAGCTGCACTCTGTGGACTGAAAAAATGTAATGATACACCAAATGCTCCGATGAAGGATTGTTTTGTGCTGTCTCACGCATGGCAATATCTCAGCACAATATCTTGAATTGCATTTTGTTTGGAAAAACCTGTTTCAGCCATCAGTACTGCCATGAGGAAGCTACACATCTGCACTAAAAGGATTCCCACATTCTAGACAAAACTTCATAGATATTAGGCAGATTTCCCCACAAGTGGAGCACACTGGTTCAAGCCCCCATGTCTGCAAGCACCAGTCCTGATGAAGTGTCCTTGAGCAGGACACTGAACACCCAGCCAGCCTCCGGTAGCTCCCCCCCTGAACTTTGACCTCCCTACATGGAAGGGAGGCAGGCAAACTAAAAAGCGAATTCCCTTCGGGGACCAGTAAAGTGTGACATTTTCCTGCTCCCCTCTCCGAGTCTCCACTACAGTCTGCCGCTTGTCTGCCCCCACAGAAGCCGCCGCCGCTGCTGGGGCCACCGGGGGAGCTGCTTGGGGAGCCGCCGGAGGGCCAAACGCTGCTTGCCAGAAGACCAAGGAGCACGACGTGGGGCAGCGGCAGCGGGTGGTGGACCTTTGGAAGGACGGCAAGTCCGAGGGGGCCATCGGGCTGGAGCTGAGGATGCCCAAGTCCACGGTGCACAGCATCATCGTCAAGTACCGCCTCAGCAACACGGTGGAGAACCTGCCGCGCAACGGCCGACCAAAGAAACCATGAGGGGGGAGGATGAGAGGACATTTGGATAAAACATCCAGGAATGTAACAAAAATGGAGACTAAGGAGAGACGAATGCCTGGGAAAGAAGTCCAAAAAAAGTACCCCAAAGACAGAGCACTTTGACACTGCTGGATTGTGAGGAATAGAAAGGGAGAAGCAAAGCTCACTGGATGGAATCAAATAAAGACGGGAGGCTAAAAGGGAGAGGACCTGAAAAAGTGAAAAGATGTGGCGACACTTGAAAGAAAACAAGCAATCAACTGCAGAGAGGGAGAGAGAGAGAGAGAGGGTCAAAATGAGAAGGGAGAGAGGTGAAAAGCTGGCTCTGAGATCAAGCACTAATGATGCGTGGGGGGGGGAGGCAGAGAGACAGAAAAAAAAGGGGAGAGATGACCTGTCTGGAACAAACAAATCCTTGAGTAAAGAGAAATGGCACTACTGGAAGAAAGAAAAGCCCAAAAATCTGACTTTGAGGCGAAAGATGTCTGGACAGAAGGATGGAAAAAAATAAAAAGACAGTATGGTAATGCAATCACAGGTTTTCAGGAATTCAGATATGAAGGCCGAAATGGAGAAAAATGCAGAACAAAGAAGGATTTTTTCCTTTTTTTCTAAAACGCCTCAGACAGATTTTCTCGAGACTTTTCTTTTTCTGTTTCTCCCTCTGCCGCGAAAAAAAAGATTTCCCCCGGATCAATTCTTCATCCGCTGGCTGACTGAACAAGCCTGTCCCCTCGCTCTGACCCTGTACTCCCTCATTCCTCCACAGCCCTCCACTCCTCCGTCTCTCTCTCTCCGTCTCACACATACACACACATAAATAAATATATATATATATATATATATACATACAGCTATATACACTGTGGACCTCACACACAACCAGAAAACCTGCAAAGAACTTAATTTATCTGCCTAGGGCAGGCAGATTAAATCCTAACTCAAAATAGAAAGGGATGAACTCAGATTATTTTAGATTAGATAGATTATCTATGACATGAAAAAATGAAGGGAAAAAGAGAGTTTTCTAAGTATAAAACACTTCCCATGGGCTCTTTTGCTCTAGCATTCCTGAGTCCGACCAAGCAGATATAAAAAACGTAGACGTTGCCTTTGTCCAACAGTCAGTAGCAACGTTGCTCTGACCCAACTGAGAAATGTACTGTATTAAAAAGCATATTTACTATTGCACCTTTTTTTTGTGGGGGGGTTCACTTAAAGGGGAATATCACTCCACTTATCACAATATCACATGCCTCATCGCCGCAAAAAGAAATATCTGTATTTACGAGTTGCTCTGCCCAAAGCTAAAGACCGTAATCTGTCATCGGAAGAAAAAAAGGGAGACTCACTTTGAAGCTCGAGGAGACATTTTTAAGTTCCTCGACCTTCTTTATTGTGACACTGTGATGGATTCCACGCTGGAAAATGTCCCCCGATCCCCGAGAAAATAAAACACTCTGGACTGTGTCATCGTTTTTCCAGCTCAGTGTGACATCCCAGACTAAAGAGCAGGGGCAAACCTCTCCGCCTCGTTTCTGGAAGGAAGAGAGGTGAACAATCAGTTTCACAGTTCAAGTATTTCCCGGGCGTATGAGTATTTTTAAGCTAAAATGGAGTGGTATTTCCCTTTAAGCTGAAAGCACATAAAGACCAGAGAAGTGTGGCAGCGGTGCGGCCTGCAATGAGAACTGTACTGTTTGTGTGAAGGTTGAGGAATACTGTATATGTGTGAATGTGGTTTTTTTTGTGCACATTTGGACATTTGTTTGTGTGCATGGTAGCATTTTTTATATCAAAACTAGATTTCGTTTAAAATGTTAAATATTGGTGCGGATATAGGAAAATAACAATGTTGTTCACAAAACAATATTTGACTTTTCTCCTAACACACAGCAACCGTACCAGAATTTGACTGAAATATGTTACAGGGACGTTGAAGAAGCAGCATCTGTAGTGACGTGTCTCTGTGTTATCGGGGGCCAACAATTTCTAACTCAACTTAAATTATAATATTCTTAAATTGCGTCCAATTTTCATATGTTATGTGAAAGGCACATGCGGTGTGAAACCCACCGAGATTTAATTACACAACTCGCGGTTCCTCTCAGCTTTACAGAACGTTCTATCATCTTTCCGCTCAGTGTTTCGGTTCTACGCTCCGTAATTCCACTGTTTCGGGTTCAGTCACTACGGTCTCATCAACATCGTAAACCAGCTGCAGGCAGCTGTTTTTTAGTGAAAAGGCTCGAATACATCCACTGTAACCTACCTGTCCAGCACCAAAGACACAGACAGACAAAGTTAGCGGCTAGCTGGTGAACATAGTGGAGCATTTAGCAGCTAACGAACCAGAAAATTCCTTCAGGTGTTGGTGGAGACCAAAAACAGAGCTAAAATGAGAGAACTCGCACCCAGTGTCACGAACACGATTCCAAATGAGTGATGATGTTGCTCCCTGTCTGCTGGCAGCACACATTAGTCAATTATTATTAATAATACGATATGTCAATGGTGCACTGCCCTTAAAAAATCAATTGACCAAGATTTAAAACGTCACTGTTTTCAATACTCGCATCAGGAGATGAAATACCCAGTCTTAAAAGAAAACACTCATTTTACACGCACACAGAGGAGAACAGACATGCATACAATTTTTTTAATTTAACGTGAAATCCTCGATTGATTTCTTCCAAACTCTTGCAACACATGGATTTATGCACCTCTTTTAAAGTCTCGGTTTGGCAGACTTTTGATTCCAAAGTCAAACTTTTTAGTCCCTGAACAATTGACAGTACAGAGGCAGAAGGTTGTTCCTGATGAAAGCTCTTGGCAAAGATGCACTCACGCAAAGCTTCTCAGCGAGCAAAAAAAACCTGCGTTACCTGCCAAGATGGCAGCGTTCACTTCTATCAGATAGTAGCAGGACCTACAGGGAGAGACTCGATGGCCAGGAATGTTTTTATTGCCTTACTGAGATGCTCCAACCAGTGAAGTCCTAGAGTTTCAGGCAGAGTAGATTAATATGTTTTAGGAATTCCTTAAGATAATGTCCAGGTGTTGGCTGTGGGATTTATCATATTTTTACTGTTTCAGCAAATATCACTGCCAACCTCTTCATTTATGTGTTCAACAATGAGTGCTGCTACTCTGAAGTGGAGGGATCTGTATGAAGAAAGAGATAGAGGATTTTGGATGGACAGATGTGAATTATTGCAGAGTGAATACTGCGTCGCAGAGGAGTTCTGTTATCTGGCGTAATAGTGTCTCATTGGTTTCCTCTTCCTGTTTTATCTTCACGGCTTCTTTAACTTGTATAGCTTTTATGTTGAGCCCAAGACATTCAGGATTCTTGCGAGGGTAATACCCCTATAGATATTCAAAGTTGTTTAAATACTACATCAAACACTCTTTAAGCTACAAGCTACTCCTTCAGAACAGCCACAGAAGAGCAACTGGTTAACCAGTGAACATTATTATTTATTTTTTATGCTTTCGGTTGGAATGCATTATATTTCCATGGCCGTCTGTCCTTCTGTCCAATTCTCGTGAACAAATTATGTCTCTCAAATTTGTAATGAAACTAAACGATGAAGTGATGACGTTTTCGGACAGACATGGATGTAAACTGCAACTTTACGAGGCGGAACTTTCTTAATTCGATTTTTGACCATTATGATCTGATTATGATCTAAATATATACTGATCGGGATATTTTACAGTTGAAAAAAATGTACTTATAAGCGCTCTCTGGTGGACAAAGTATGTAATCACATCTTTTTGCATTTCTGCACTTTCTTGCCGTTTTAGTGGCCATGGCGACGCATCGGACAGGCTCTATTTTCTCGTCCTCTCCCCTTCCAGAGCTCTCTGCCGTTTTGTTTTTTCCATCTCATCATCCTTCTCTCTTCCACATCTATGTCTTCTTCCTTTTTTTCCCCCGCTCTACTCCCGTAATTCCTCGTGCTCTTTCACCCAGTCTTTACCTCGATTTGTTTTGCTTCTTATCAGATTTTGTCCGCCCACACACACACACACACACACACACACACACACACACACACACACACACACACACACACACACACACACACACACACACACACACACACACACAGCCACTGACTCTGTCTCTGTCTCTCTACTTTCTCTTCCCCTCTGTTGGCCTCCACTGGCAAAATGCCACAAGCTTCCCCATAAGTGCCCCCTCTGGTTCAAGAGACACACACACATAGTCTTCAGCTCAATACACTCCTTATCACAGCTTTGATCTGCATGGGGGTGTTATGACAATTTATCTTTCCCTTTGGCGCAAGAGAGAGAAGTGCGCTGTCGGTCTATTCCTGGCTTTGTTTTGAAAGGAGCGCTAAACTCGCCGTTGCACTCCCCGAGCAGATTCATGATAGCGCACAAATGTGGGAGCCGCAGATCCCTACGGCTGGCAGGCTGTGCAGTCGCATACAACCAAGTTCATTACCATGAATGTCTGCGTTTGTGTGTCTGTGACCTCATGTGCCTGTCTGTGTGTGTGTGTGTGTGTGTGTGTGTGTGTGTGTGTGTGTGTTACTCATGCAGGCCTCACTTTCTCCTGGTTAACAGTTATGCATTCTGGGTTTTATCATTATTGTAAACAGGATTACTGTATATGTAATATGAAATATTGATTAACTGTATTATGCAAGTTTGCTCATTATAAAGATGATCAAAGTATTATCAAGAAAAGCCTGGATGCGGTTTGTTTGCTTATTCAGTATTTCATCTTGACACCTCGGTTGCTTTATCACGAATAAACAAGACTGAGATGATTGGCAGGTTCCCATCTCGGCACCAAATATATTTTTTTAAATCTGCTTTATGTCGCAAAGGAGGGTGTCATTTCTTAAAGCCCCCCTTGGCAGCTCCACTGGAAAAAAAGATTTTGATATCCTCAAGAGAATCGTACAATACAATCATTTTTCAGTGGAAAAACGAAAATATCCCACCAAGAATTTTGAAAGAAGTTTAATTTTCTCCTTAATTACTCTATTACTACCGTAATAGAGCGAATGCACCCAGAAGAAATCGTTGTTTTTGAGCTACAAATGATAGTTTCATCATCTTTTTTTTAAATTAGCATTTTCAGTCACATTTTTTTTTTTTAAACCAATTTTCATCATATCAAAAGTAAAGACAGATACAAACCCACATTTGGTCATTGAACCTCTCTGTCATGGTCAGATTTACTGTAATTACACTATTGCCTTGTGATGATTCATTGATGTTAGAAATATTTTACGTATTGCCGCACTTTTAAAACTTTGCATAACATGTGAAACAATGACTCTATCTGCTTGGATTACTTGGTAACATGCACCTAAGAAACATCCACAAAACATAGGCTAGTAGTAATGGTGGTAGTAGAAGTAGTAGTAGTAGTACATCCACAAATGTCCAGATTTTAAACCTATTGGACCGTAACAATTATGCAAAAGAGTCCTCTGCATATTGAATCTACTGTATACATAAATACATAGATCACTCCTTAGAAATCCAAAAGATGTCCCACATACAGAACAGTCCCTCTAAAGTTGCATGTTTTTATGTTGTTTAAGGTCTTTGTTGTTCCATCACGAATGCCCAAAAGATGTTCAAAAGCAGTTTTGTGTATTTGCATCTTTGCGTTCCAGTGTGAGTTTTTTTTATTTTTTTTTAGTGTGTCCGAGACTACGTCGAGGACGAAAAGACACGTTGCAATTGTGAACTGACTGAACTGAACTCAGACTCTGTCGTCTCCCTCTCTCCCCCTGCAGTGTTGAACGGGCCTCCCATGTCTGTAAAGAAGGAGCGGGAGGCAGAGCTGCTTGTCAACCGGCGGGAGCAGCGCAGCGGAGAGGTCATCTGTATCGACGACTAGACTACACACACACACATCTACACGCACACACACACACACACACACACACACACACACACACACAGAAAACCATCTGCTGCAAAGATATCGTGGGAAACGCCGTACAGAACATTGAACTTCACATCCAGTATTAAAACTAATTGACTGACTTTAGGGTGCATTCATTGACCCGCTTGTGATTGTAGTTGCTTCATCACACACACACACACACACACACACACACACACACACACACACACACACACACACACACACACACACACACACACACACACACACACACACACACAAGTATTCTAAAACTTTGCAGACTGGTACACACCTAAAAACTACGATCACACACACACACAGTACATAAACACACTCACACACACACCTACAGTACACACAGTCCATATTGTCTCATAACTTCTTTTGACCTTTTCTTGTCTGCCTCAAACCATTATACTCCTCATAATCGGGCCTCTTCACACAGGTCTACTCCTCTTGGGATTCTTCTAACCTCATCCACACACAGACTTACACGCACACACACACACAACGCTCAACCCACCTCAATCTTAGAAACCTTTAGATCTCACAATAAACCATGTAACCTTCCTCCTCCTCCTCCTCCTCCTTTTCCTCTTGACAGGAAGCTGCATGTGAAAACTAAAATCATTTCTTCCGCCGCACTCCATCCCCTGAAGCATGCGCTAATCACAATAATGCTGTCTCGTGGAAAAGGAAAAGAAAAAAATGGCGTCAAGCTGTGCCTACAGTCGTTTTAATACTGTTTCTAATTCCCCCCAGAAGAGGCTGAACCTTCTCAGTCCGTGCAGCTCCAAGCACAGCTCCAGGTTTCTTTTTAGCTTTTTTCTTTCTTTTTTTTTTTCCAATGGTACATGTTCAGATAAAAAACGCGCAGATATGATAATTATATTCAGGACTTGTTCGACCACATTACTTATTTGCCACCATCCCCTCCCCGCTTCCCGGGTTCCAGTTAATGTAAAAAGCTTTGAGGTATTTTTGGGGGTTATGATGCTATTTTTCAGAAACCTCCTATGAATGTTTATAACCTTTTCATAAGCAAGTCAGTGTTATTAAAACCCATCCGTCACCTTGAACACTCCTCTTGGCGACCCCCTTTCCTCCCTTCCCTTCTCTCAAATCATTTTTTTCTTTTCCAAGTTTCTATTTCTTTCTACAAAATCCTGTGATATACTTTGCATATTTAAACAGCTCATTCGTGTTCTCTTGTGTTTTTACTCTCGCGATTATTGAGTATTGTCGTCGTTGATTTTTTTGCCGTTCTCGCTGTTGCTATTTGAGAAAGAGCTTCTACCAAAAGAGACATTTTTTTGTAACGAGAAACGATACAGTATGTGCGACACACAAAAGCACCACCTTGCCATATTTGTCCTATATGAACAAGAGAACGCAAACGAAGAAGTTGATCTAACTTCAGAGGAAGATATATTACAAGAAAACATGATTTTCTTGCCTACGTTTTAGATTTGGGGCTTGCAAATGACATATACATATATAGAAAATAGGCCATATGTAACCCTAAATGCTTCTATGAGCGGAAAGAACATGTATACTATCTTACCCCGGTAAAAATACACAGTTATTATCTGGAAAAATCGAAGGCTGGAAATCCATTTTATATACCGCATCATTTAAAAAAACGCCTTAAACATAGCTGAACAAATGTAAAAGCATCAAACTGAATTAAGAACCTGATGTCAACCTGTAAATCCTAGTCAGAGTCTGCTTTAAGTTAAAAACTAAAATAAATGATAGCTACTGTAGGAGTTAATTTATCTCATGAACCCTTGACATTTTACGCTGATCTTCCCAGGAAATAGTCAGAGTCCATTTTACAAATTAAGTTTCATACAAATGTTTTTGCAATCCCTGAACTAAAATGTTAAACGCACTTAGTTCTTTTTTTCCACTTTTACTTTGTCCTCTCTCCAGACTTTTGTGTTAATTTCTGGATATCTTGTGTCACTGTATGTAGTGGTGCCGATCATATGATGAGTGGCAGTGAAACATGTCAATAATGACGCATCCTTTTTTTTTTCTTTCTTTATTTTTTTGTTTGTAATAAAACTGAATGAAATGATAAAAAGCACAGTGTATATTTTTTGAGATGGTATTTGTATTTCACACACCTTTTACCAGTAGTAGTGGTGGTGGTGGTAGCTTTTGGCTCAAGGGTTGGTAATGTTGGTTGGTCCGTATTTGCTCTTTTAGGCCACTAGGCTATTGGAAAGATTGAGATGATCTTTGCTACAGATATTCAAATTATTTTAGAGGATCAATTCTAATCATTTTTGTGATCCCCTTTCTTTTAATCTAGCACTATCAGCAGGTCAACGTTTTCCAAAGTTTAGTCACGTGTTCCAAATCACATACTTTTTCTTTTTCAGAACATACTGCAGCTGCCATTACAAAGTACGTACTAGTTCTGACTGTGCATTACAATACCCATACCATAATACTTTTTAGTATGCCAGAAATGGATGTAGTATGCTCCAATACATTGTATATCAAATGCAGTATTCCAAAAAATACCAGGATGTTCAATTAAATCCAGTCCAATTTTGCAGAATGCTAGCCACTATGCTTTCTGACTACTCTGACCCACAATCCTTTGCACATTAGAGATATGTGAGAAAGAGGGTCAAAGTTCAAGAAGCTATGTTATGAGGAAGTAGTTTGTCCCAATTCAATTCTTACTGCATGCAAAAGTACATTATATTTAAGGGGGGCTGCAGTATGTACTAAAAAAGAAAAAGGGAATGCAGCTTTAGTGTCTCTGTCTTTAACTTTCTCTGGTTTAGCTTTTGACCAAATACCTGCTAAGCTAATGGCATTCCCTTCAGCTTCAGCTATAATTGGGCCATCCCTAATTAACAAATGTCAGCACGCTAACATGTTCAATTATGTCTGGTACATTATACTGGCTAGACATTAGCATGTTAGCATATATTAGCAGGCTGACATTAGCATGTTATTGAAACTTAGTTGGCTTCTTTATGGTGCTACATTACACACCGACACACATCCGCACAGATTATCACTATTGTATTTCGGCATAGGTAAAAATATATATATATATTTTTGATGATAGGAGCCGGTAAATGCTGACTGGAGGCTAAAATACCAATTAGCTAAATGCTAATATGTTGGCGCTGTATTCTCCAGCAGTGACTTCTACATTTTTGTGCGGAATTTATGCTTTAGCAGATTTAAACCGTTGAGGAGAGAGGCTGAATGGACTGGTTATCATTTTTTTCATTTGCAAGAGTATGAGTATTGTGTTTATTTATACACACAGTTACATATTTAAAATATCTTACGAATACCTTAGCTGTCATCTTTGTGTAAATAAAAGCCTGTATATTGACATAGGCTGAAAAATGTAACATTTATGAAGCCAAAAAAAAAAGTTTGATGCATCACTTTGCAGAAAAAAAGATGTAATTCTATTTTCTTTTGGTTTGATAAACAAAGGCAAATAAAACTTAACCTTTAATTTAGTCTTTAGAGACCAATAATTCACATCAATCTGCTCTGATGACTGTGGATGCTGTGTAAGCAAGAAGATGTCAATGTGGGTGTGAGAGTGATGCATTGATTCAGTGTCTCCTCTTTACAGGCCTTTTAACACACTTCATTCTGTCTCCCACACTCTCTCTCACACACACACACACACACACACACACACACACACACACACACACACACACACACACACACACACATGCGTAACAACACCTTTGAGGAGCAGATGGTTAGTGATTCATGATGACCAGAAGTAAAGAGTCACCCTGCTCTATTCACATTTCACCATTTACTGTTATCTCAGCTTTATGATTCCTAGAGGCCCGTTTGGGGCGGCTGTGGCTCAGGAAGTAGAGCAAGTTGTCCCATAATCAGTAGAACAGTGGTTTTAACCCTGACTTAGGTTTTTTTGGGCAATTTACTGAACCACAAATTGCTCCCGAAGGCTGTGCTTGGTGTGAGTGTGCATGAATGAGCATTTGGATTAGATCCTGATGGCCAGGTTGACACCTTGCATGTCAGCCTCTGCCATCAGTGTACGTAGTATTTGTGTAGTTTAAAGCACCATCTACCATCATGGAATAGTCTGGAGATGAGGACAGCTGCCATTCAGTGCACACTGACAGGTTCATTATAGATAATATATTGACTTTGTCCTGTGAATGCTCTTCTGTACTCTACATTCAGACATTTATGTTTCAGGCATGACGATTTTATGTGGCGAAAACTTACACGCAGTGTTGTACTTTCCGAATGTACTTATATGGCAAAATGTAGGAGATTTTTAACTGATATTGTTAAAAATATAATTAAACCAAATTATGTTATATTCACTCTTAAGATGTGATCCTTTTGTACTTTTTTCGATATAAGAAGTAAAACATTATTTATATATCAGTGCATACAATGGACTTTAAACTTGCAGATCTAGTAATTTTATTACAGTAGCTCTTTATATTACTGGAGTATAAAGCTAAATATGACGAGCATTTGTACATAACATTTTCTACTTTTGTCTGGATTAATTACAGTGGTGATTCTTAAACTGAGAGTCCAACCTCCCAGAAGAAAATTTGTGTGTTGGTTTTTTAATGACTTTTTTGTTTCTCTCTTGGTAAACATTGGTTACCATCAGCTCTTTAGAGTCTATGAAAGTCCTTTGAATGCAACAATCTGAGATGGAAAAATACATTGTGGTTTGAATTGTCTCAACTCACACAAATAACATGTCCTGTGATGGGTTCCAAAACGTTTTGGACCACAGCCAGGAATTTCACTACGACCAGTTAAAATGTCTGGTTTGACGTAACTGTGATAAAAGTTGGTCGTTTGATCAATTTGATGATTTTTCAGTATGTGTGCTACTATTTTTGACATATTTTGCTGTAGCTAGTTGCTAATGTTGTTGGTCTGCTGTGGGTGATGGGCAGGTAGCGTACAGTGGGTTTATCACAGCATAGGTCGTCATTACTGGTGAAGCAACTTCTTTCATATTACACTTTGACCATTTGTAAATTAAAATATCGATAAGCTTCAAATCAGCTTTAAATTCATTTTACATCCCATCCAATTTATTCCATTTTCTAACATTTTGACAACTCATTTCTTTTTCTGCTCACAATTGTGGAGGCACACAAGCTGTTTTTCTAGACTTTATGAACTTTCCAAAACAACAACAAAAAAGTTTATTCAACCGTTATGAGTGAGTTGAGAAGACATTTAAAAAAAATACGCCCAGGCATTGCATAAATCATCATTTTACAGAGAACTTCTTCACAAGACTTCACAAGAAAATTTTTGGATGTGATAATAAACTTTGACATTTAGAAAAATAGGAATCGGGGCAGGGAAGTGTGTAAGACTGTGAGTGTGTGTGTGTGTGCATGCATGTTTATTCTCAAAGACCTTCAGCTATGTGGTTCAGGTTCAGATTCAGGAAGTGAAAATTTAGACGGCTGCTCTGTGTGTGTGTGTGTGTGTGTGTGTGTGTGTGTGTGTGTGTGTGTGTGTGTGTGTGTGTGTGTGTGTGTGTGTGTGTGTGTGTGTGTGTGTGTGTGTGTGTGTGTGTGTGTGTGTGTGTGTGTGTGTTTGATCGGTGCTGACATGGAAATATGAGGTGCACGGGGGTGTGATGGTGGTGGGTGAGGCAGACACAAAAAGGAAGAAGAGGAAAACAATGAGGAAATCAAACAGGATATAACGTCTACATTTCAAAATCTGACATTTTTTCCATTTGAAAACATAAATGTTTGGCTCCAATTAAAAAACACCACGTTCGCTGCAGTAAAGTGCTGAGGAGGAACCAATGCGGTCCGTCCACAAAAACTACTTATAAACAAGAGTGGGAGTGCTGAACCCACTGCTAGAAATACACACTGTTTGTATTGTAGCGAAGAATATTACAGAAAGCAGCGGCATATGAGAGAATGGAAGGAATTTCATTTCCAAAATAAAAAAGTGACAGTCTTACAACGTGACTGAGAAACCTTTCAGGACAAGCATCAGATGCTTAATTTGATTTTTTTTAATATGAATATTGGATTTTAAACAATCAATCTCTTTCTAAATCAATTGTCTGGGAGGTCATCAAAACGTTTATAACCAAGATAAATAGTCATTTCCCAAACCTATGGGTGAAGGTTTTATTTTCTTCATGTTATTTCAGAGTTGTGCATTGGTCAAGATCATTTTTCTCTACCTCTGACTTTACGAAAGTAATTCAATTTGAGTCATCGAAGGGCAAAAAACATAAAAAATAATTTTTTAGTTGACCAAGTTTTGGTTCATCGTCAAATACCTGTAAAAACCAATAACATTCCCATCAGCCTAAGCTGTACTTTGTGTTAAGTGCTAACAAGCAAAATGTTAGCAAGCTAACATGCTAAGCTAAGTTGGTGACAGTCTTCATGCTCATCAGACTGTAAATTATCGATCTCGAATTTTGCTTTAGGTTTATATTAATGTCTTTTTCTGACAGAGAATCCCAAACAATCATTTTTTTTTAATTCAAAATCTGTGTAATATTTAATATCAACTTTCAGTAAAGATTTGGATTCATGAGAACTTTTCCAATACCATTTGAATGACTCTTTATAGTAAATTAACTATTTTCTGATGGTTAACAATATATCTTGAAGTGATGGTTATTGTGCCTTCAAACAGATAACAAAGGCAGAAAATAGAGAGACATAGATACATTTAAACCTCCATGCTATGCTTACCCAAACTTGCATGTACTCTCCAAAAGTCAAGCCAATGATACTATACATACAAATACCTTACAATCAAATTTGAGCACAAATTCACATCAATGTTGTTTAAAAATTCAAAAGTAAAATATGCGTGAAGTACATAGAAAGTGTTTAAAGAAAAGACTTCACACTCAGACACTCATTGCATTGTTAAGATCATAATATCAGTATAAACAAGTAATGCTCAATTCATCCCATTTCACACGCACAGACGCTGCATTGTATAAAATATCATTGACAACTCATGTTTATAGTGTCGAGATCTGACGCTTGCAGACGTGCCCTTTTGCATCTCGAGGCACCGGTGATATAAAAGTGGAAGGTGCATGCACAGCTTTACTGTCAGTCTTCTAAAGAGAGTGTAAGCACATTTTATTACATTATACAAAGGCTAAGGTGAACATCCGAGTATTTCTCTTTTTATAAGAAGCCCTTAATCTACAGCACAGCTTCCTCCACATCTGTTCTCTCTGCAGACATTCATTCAAGGCATTTTTGTCCACTTCGGGTCTTGGTTTTAATCCAAAAGTCTGTGTTTTTGTGTTCCAAAACAGCACAGCTGTCCAGAGAAAAAATAAAAACTCCACAAAAACTTTCACGATGTCAGAGTCGTGTTTCATATTAAAGTTTTTTTGGAAAAAGGCTGTGTGGCACGATGTGATGCCCCCAGACTGCTCCTGACTGTTTTAACCATGAAGGAAGAAGCATCTCATCCATACAACAACAACAACAAAAAATAAGAAGTTCATGTTGTTGTTCCCAGTCGAGTATCCTCAGTTGACTTTGAAGATGCTGAAGATGTGAGGCGAGGCTGATGTACTGCCCAGAGTGTGGAGTCTGAAGGACGAGCCCGTGATGGCCTGCAGCTCCGTGCCCTTGTCCAGACGCATGAGGCCAGACACCTGGCAGGGCTTCAGGAAGTGGAACGGGTGCGGCCCGGCGGAGGGGGTCGTCCCGTATCCCTCCATGCACTGCAGCTTCTGAGGCCTCAGGCCGCTGGTCACCACATCCAGCTTCACGTACTGAGACTGCTGCTCATTGAACAACACCTGAGGAGACGGAGAGCGTGATCCTCTCGTCAAAGAGAGGTTAGCGGACACAACTAGAAGAAGCTGTTTCTTCTCAACTGTTCAGATGAAAACTAACCAGACTGCCTCAGGCATATCCAAGGCCCAGCTATCGGAATTCTTTCTTTCATTTTCTCTTTTTGCCAAGATTTTCTCCAGACCTCTGTCAACTTGAGAGACCGAGGTCTGGCTACATGAGATTACCCGAAACCTGATATCAACCTCTCCAAAAAACATGATGTATACCAGTACACTATGACTTGTATTTGTACAAAAGAAAAGCTCTTTTTTTATGAAGCCGCATTATGTAAAAAAAAAAAGTAGAAGTAGTGTTGCGTCCCAAGACTCTGCTAAACCACCAGGAAGGAAGCCAAATTTAAGAGCAAACTTGTTTTTAACTCTTTTTCTATTGGAATAATTGAAAACAAAAATTAGAGCCGCATGTTACTTTTAAAAGACATTTCAGCGACACCTCATAATAAAAACCTTTGTTTAATACTTATCACATGAGGATAAAACGTTTTTTGTTTAACAAATGTCTAATGAAAGACTGAAATTCCAACCAAGCCAACATTTAGTACGTCAGTTTTGGATACTCTGAGCCATGTAGGGAACATGAGGATGATGCAGTTTGTTGATAAACTACAACTCCCAGCATAAACTCACCTGGCAGAACAGGAAGTAGACGCCGGCTTTCTCCACGGTGAAGGTACCTTGTTCCTTGTTGTACCTCACTGCTTTACTCATATTCAACATCCTCTCCTCCCAGCCCTTTATCACACCGCCCTCTCCCACTGACAGACACACACACACACACACACACACACACACACACACACACACACACACACACACACACACACACACACACACACACACACACACACACACATCCAAGGTTAATCATCTCACAGACAAAAATGTCACAGATTATCTTCCATCCCTCATGTTTTATGACTCTTACCTTGCTGAGAGGAGACTTTGGTTACTGGCGGAAAGTAAAGGAGACATTAAAGGGGAGAGAGAAAAGGGAAAGTCAATTAGGATTTTACGAGTGCGATCGTATAGGGGTATATGATTGAAACCACTTCAGCAGATGCTACACGAGACGGCTTTAAGGGATCTGCCAAGCCACTTACTTTCAAAATGAGACGCCGCTTTCTTTCCATTTCCATTCCTCCCTCGCTGCGCCCCCCCTTTCGGAAGGCAAGGAGAGACAGAATATTAACGGCAGAGAAAATACTCCTGTCTGTGGGTTTTTTGATAAAACAATCATTCCCATCTGTATCTGTATAATAACACTGTGTGTTAATTTGCAGCCATTTAAAATTCAAACCTGGCTCTTTTTTTGTATTTTTTTAACGCGGTTAGCAGATGGGGCAAAGGATTTCCTGTCACATGCTTAAATATATTTCCTTAAACTGTTATTTTCAGTCAAAAGCGTGTGCCTCTTTTCTTTTTTTTTCTTTTTTTGCCTGTGGGGGCTAATCTTAGTGCCAGCTGGTCGCAGTCATCTAGAAAAATACAGAGAAAGGAGAGAGATGGAGTGAAGGAGGATGGAGAGCTGTGTGTGTGTGTGTGTGTGTGTGTGTGTGTGTGTGTGTGTGTGTGTGTGTGTGTGTGTGTGTGTGTGTGTGTGTGTGTGTGTGTGTGTGTGTGTGTGTGTGTGTGTGTGTGTGTGTGTGTGTGTGTGTGTGTGTGTGTGTGTGTGTGTGTGTGTGTGTGTGTGTGTGTGTGTCCGTTGGTGTAGGAGGGGGACAGGCAAAGACAAGATAGACAGCGGAAAAGTGAAAGCATTAAAGTTAGCCTGAGAAACAAAGCTAAGAAACACTAAATAAGAGAAATGAAGTGCCGGAAAAAGAGAGTCAAAAAGGTCTTTGGCTGCTCCGTGACCCAAAATAGTTGATTAAGAGCAGAGTGAAGCAACGGTTACGGCCCCCGCTCGGATAAATACAATAAATAAGACACAACACTAAAAGGCCAGAGCTGCAGAATGCCTGCTCTTGTTACTCACTAAAGGTTTATTTTAGCTCTGCAGTCTGGCCTACGGGGAGCGATTTCAGACACAGATACAACTCCAATACTGTATGAACGCACTGTGAAATTCATACTTTATGTTTCGAGACGGAGCGGCCAAACACCGGGGGCCCCCCCGCCATCGTACAGGAATATTAAGTCCTTGCTAAAATAACTCACAGGTGGGTGACCCTGTAGATTTTAGGATTTGCTATGGGCGAGCGTAAAGCCCTCAGGCTGGCCTGAGTTTCCTGACTCGGGCTGTCAGTCATCGGGTGGGAACATAACGGCAGTGTCCTACTGAAACACTGCACCGCGGTGGTCAACCTTCCACAAACTGGAAAAAGCTGTTTGGGCTTTTTTTTTTTTATCCCATCGATGAGCCATGAGTTTCTGAACACCATTTAATGCGTTTTGGAAGACAAAGTCAGATATCAGTTACTAAAGAAAAAAAATATAGAAATTCTGGCGAGGCACGCGGTTCTCAAAATGAATCCTTTTGTCAAATTTGGACATTCGTCCCTCGACTGAAATCCAGACTCAAAGCGTCTCAGAAGGTTCACTCTCGGACAGAATGTGAACAATCGAGCGATCCCGTGATGGTGACGCAAGCAGAGGCTATAAATACTGCAATGATAGGTCATCAAATATCCCCGCTTTCACAACAAATCATAGCTGTGTCTTTCTGTGTGTGGGGGGTGAAAGAAAAAAAAATCTATTTCATTGCCCAAAAGCGTGCAACAAGGCCTCGCTCTCGCGCCAGCTGGTTTTTCTGGGCTCCAGAGGCCGTTCTGGTCAGACCTGTAATTTCTGAAGCAGCCATCCAGCTGCCTACTTTTTCCTGTGTCAACTTTTAGCAGTGGGTTGTGCCTGCGGCCCGCTAGACCCGACCAAAGTGGCATGTGGGCCAAGACTGGCCAGCGTTTGTGTTAAATGTTCTAACCCCCCCACAAAAAAACAACAGAGCACAGTTGGGAGGTATTGTGTCTGTGGTGATTTGGGGCGCCTAAAAACTTCTAAATGTTGGTGGTGTGGAAGTAAAGAAAATAATAAAATGCTGCTGTGCAAGACTTTTGATTTGCAGTACCGTCTCTTTTCACTCTCTGCCCCACCAGCAGCTCCCTCTTCTCCAGAATGAGCTGAACAATGGCCTTCCTCTGTGTGTTGACCTGTTGAAAGAGAGAGAAAAAACGCACTATTAACAAATGTCCAATAAGTTTATTATGACTTTTTTCGTCTGGCACGGTTCCCAAGGCAGCCACAGACGGCCTCCTCCAGCCAGCCACATAAACAGGCTCGTCTCTTCCAGTATCCTGCCCCTTGCTTCCACGCTCGCTTTAGAATAGGTCTACCGCTTCCTCAGAGCCCGGTTGCGACACCTAATGCATGTTTTTAGTGCTTTGCATTCCTCACATCTTTACTCCCTTTTTTTCAGAGAAAGAAATTAGTTGGGTTTTTTTTTTGGTCAAGCCAGCAAAGTTTCTAATCCTTTGGCTGGATGGCTGAAGGAGGCCTATGTGAAGTAAGAGCAACGGAGTGCTCAGAGTAAAAAGTCTAAATTTACTGCTACTGTGGAAATGGAGGCAGTGAGTTGCTCTTCGCTCTCCAGACGTTCACTCACTGGCTCTCATCAGTGAGTTGGCCAACGGTCAAAACGGACAGAACGGGGCCCCATGGGAAAGGCTCCAGCATCAACACTCCACGTGTCCCATTTTTGGGGTGTATGCGTGTGTGTGTGTGCAGGTCTGTCAACATGATACACAGCCAACCTGTCCTCCTGATCTCAAATCCAGTGCAACCTGGTTTTGTAAATACTGTGAACTCGACACCAGAAGAGTTTCCATCAGCTCCTTTTGGCTGCTTTTAGAGAAACAGTTTTCCTTGTGATGCAACCTCAGGCTGGACTCTTAACACTTGCTGCAAGTGCAAGAAGTTTTCAGAACCTGCAATATGCATGAGATTGCACTAAAATCTGGGACTGCTTGATCCTCCTGTCACGTTGCAAATGCTTTTACACTTGCCACCCTTTATCATCCAGCCCTTTTTTTGTTTTTGTGTGTGTGTTGTTGTTCATGCCTGAAGCCTCTGCAGTCGGTTGGGTATAAAGCGCTCACACGCCAAATAGTTGAGGCTTTCCAGTAAATTGAGATAAAACTGGAGCACACAACTGGCACCAGAGTAATTAAACATGGCGCAGGGGAGGGAGGGAGGGAGGTTTGGCCACAAAAAATAAGCTGTAACTCCACACAACCAACCTGACTGCACTTATTGGTAAGCAATTAAAGTGCCAAGCAGAGAAATGGTGCAATAGAATAGAGTACGTGCAGGGGGAGGTGGAGGGTGAAGTGAAGTGTGGAATTGCAGTTTTTCCATATGCCCCCCCCCCCCCCCACGAAGATTCCAGTAACCGCAGCCACAAAACAAAAAAAAAAAAAAAAAAGAAGTTACATAACAAACACTCAAAGGGTCTGTAAATATTTCTGTTGGGATAAATCTGCATGCTATGCGTGTTTTGGTAGCCTTGTCTCTTTTTCTTTTCTTTTCTTTAAAGTGTCTCTACAAACCTGCTCCATGCGGTCCTGCAGGATCTTGAAGGACTGGGACAGGTCCCGAGTCTGTCTCCAGGTCCAGGCCGTGAACAGTGCGCTGCACGCCGCCATGGACAGAGCCACCAGCGCCAGAGAAGCCCAGACGACCCGCAGCTTGCGTACTCTCCTCCTCTGCAGAATCCGATGCATGTTGGTGCAGACTGCGAGCTGCTACTCGCCGCTGCAGACCATCCGAGATCCGCACTCCAGCTTCATATTACCTCTCCAAACGCCTTTCTGTCCAAATGTGCATTTGACAAACCAAACCAGCACTGCACAGGACAGATGTTTTGGTCTTTAATGCAGATGATGGATTCTTGTTAACGCAACAAAACATCCGATGTTTCCTCCACACAGATCAAAGCCACCATCCTCTGCGTGTCTCCAAATGCAACTGTTGCATCCTTCGCTTTGTGATTCGTTGACTCAGCTCCCTTGTCTTCCCTTTAAACAGGCGTGCTGGGGGGTCACTCTATTAGACAGACACACACACACACATACACACACACACACACATATACATACACACACACAGACAGACACACACACACACAGACTTGGAGGGTCACTTTTACGCGCGTCCCTTGGAGAGCTCTGGTGCGTAAAAGCCAGCGAGGTGTGCGTAAGAGGAGCAGGACACCAGACGGCTTCCTCCTCTGAGTCCCTGTCATCAACTTGCATGCCTTGAAAATATGTGCCAGTCACTCGTGTAACAGTTCCGTTTGTGCCCATGTGGAGGCGGTAGTGTATAGGAGGTGGACGGTGGATGATGCTGTGCATTCAGTGCAACATTACCAGGCTGTCAGAGAACCAAAAAGACCATTTCTTATCCAATAATGTAACAAAATATCTCCCAAACATTATCATAGTACTCTTTATTCCATCTGTGCACTGCACAATATTCATTTCTTCATCTCCTAACCTCCTTTTGTAGAAGTAGTGCGTTTATGTTTATGTGTTGTATTGTTTATGTGTGCATTTTATTTTACAATGTTTTTTATGAACATTAAGCATCTTTGAGATTTAAGTTAAATTCTTATTTGATCATTTTATTGGGATTAAAGAACAGGAGGAGTAAGTAGGCCCCCTACAGGTCGAGTGCTATTACACACTGCCTCTGGTTTCACCCTATTATAGGCCTTTGTTTTAGGCTCATACTTTACATTTATATATTTAAATTTGAGTAGCTATTTATTCCTAATGTGAATCATTTTGAATTCACATTTAGATAAGTTTATTAAAGAAAAAAAAAACATCAATAAGACGGGTTATGTAGTGACAATTTTTATTTAACTGCAGTCTGAGGTTTTATTCTTTAGATTCAACTGACAGAACGTTCAAAGAAGTATACAGGTAAACCGTAGAACACTGTTGCTTTTCAAGAATGGGTGACAACAGGAAGGCTCAAATACATTTCTCATGCAGGTTCTAGACTAAATGCAACATGGCTTTAGACATGTATTAAAGTGTCAGGATATCTGGTACAGAAAGGTGCTTTTTGTGGCCACTTCAAACATTTTGCTAATCACGAGAAAAACCTGTGAATCCATCCACTTCAACCATTCCAGGCACAAAACATCAATGATAGCAAGTAGCATTTGAAAACACAGTAGCCTATTTTCGCATATGAATACTGGGTTACAACTAAACCACGACAAAGTATACTTACACTAACTGTTACACTGTGTAGTACTCACATACACACACCCTGCAGACTAAATCTGAGTAATCTTTTATTGTCTTTTGAATTCAAAGTTGTTCTTCAACTCTGATTTATTGCAAATAGTTGACAGGATTTTGACAATGTTTTGGGGACCCATGCTGGGAACAAAGTTGTATAATTCATAGCTGGGGGCTGGAATCCTGAGGGGAAGTTGGAGACAATAAGTTATAAATATTGGGCCATGTACTCTGTAATAGCACAATGAAAGCACATGAAATGTATCGGAAAGAACTTTAGACCTTGGGTTCAAAGTATAACGGAGTACACTTTGAAGCTAATCTCTGCCCTTTTCTGAAAGCACAGAACAGGCCTAATATTCCTTGTGAGGCGGTTAAAGCGTGTTTAACCTCCTCATTCAAAGCACATTAGATTTACTTTTGTAGGTAGTTTTTGCACATTGCAGCAAATATGCATAAATATCCAAAATCCCGAAGTTAAAAAAAAACTGCATTCTTTACTCAATTGAATTATTTTGTAAACAAAGTATGAAATGAAATGCAAATTACAAAAGCTACAACGGAGCGTCTGTGGTTCTTTCTTGTTTAGAGTGACGGAAAACAAAATAAATACAACCCACAACTCAGACTGTTCTGATTAAATTGCTGGAAGTGATACAGAAAGCCCTCTTTTTTTTTTTGATTAGACTGGATATGAAACAGAAGTGCAGACCAGAATTATGCTCCTTTTCATTTTAGCAGGACAGGTTCAAAGACACGGACCGAGCCCAGTCCAAGACTTTTATTTTCTTAAATTTCACCAGATGGATCATTTTTTTGTCTGGTTTTAGGCTCATTTCTTTGAAACCGATCCAAAGAGTTTGTTGTATTATTCTGCATTACTTTACCTCCACAATTTCATCATTTAATACATAGAGTAGCCTTCATGGCTTAAAAGGAAGAAAACAGTGCAAATACCAACATTGTGCTTCACAACAACTTTACAGAACTCTCATCTGGAAGACGAGGGGAGAGGTGACCGACTCTTTGGTTGACGTTGTCATAGTTTATAATACATTTAAAGGGATAAAATTCCAAAAACTCACTCTTTTACATCAGTCATACAATAAAATATACAGAACATCTTGGCTTTCTGATGCATAAGGTTTTTGTGGAAGTTTGTGCAAAAAAGAAATTCTCGATGATTATTGTGTTAAGACTCCCTCCCAAGCCCACACGCCCTACCACACACACACTCCTGTCAGACCTTTCCTGTGCCCATACGTTCTACATTTTTTTAACAAGAAGAGAGGTTATGTTATCTGATCCATTTAACACCAAAAAATCAAAAGGTGCTCTGGGTCAAAAACACATCACAAGGGAAAAACACAAAAGACAGATTACAGTGTCTCGAATAGTACTATTAAAATGTATGGCGTAGGCCCCGTTCCAATACTTAAAACTGCATCCTTGACTTACTAAGTACTAAGCCAATTGATTTTTTTGTTAAACCCCTTTTCGAAACAGAACCAGGCACAGCAGGTACATGGTGAAGTGGTTTGCATTAGGCTGAAGTAAGACCAAATCCTTGGACTCTATAATGACAACAATACTATGACTAATAATAATAATTTTATGGGTTTATGTAGTATAGCACCTTTCATAGAACACCATTCACAAAAGGCTTTTTCAAGAATAAAATAGTATTTAAGATATAAATGAAATCTGTAAAAACAATCATTAAAACAAAAATTACAAACACTGGGCAGAAAAAGGTGACAGAGGCATTTGTAATTTTGTGCGTAGATTTCGCACACTGAAGCACATATTCATGAATATTTTACAATCCAATAGCCCCCAGAAGAAAAAAAAACTATAACTGCAAATTTTCAGCCAATTCAGTTGAGTTAGTGTCAGCTAATAAGCTAATGCTCGCTAACAGCAGCTAATTAAATCTGCCAGTTGTTGCCTGGTTTCGTTTACCTTTATGTAAAAATGGACGACATTGTTGTTAATATTGTAAACTGCATATGTGCTGTGCTAACATGGAAACTAAATAAGCGTGGATAAAGTAACTAGTGGGGTGGGGGAAGCTTAACAAACTCAGAAAATCAGCTTTTTGATTGTCATTGTCAAGTTTTGGAACGGGGCCACTAAGCGGTGCCCTTTCCCTGCACTAATGGACCTAGTGGTTGCAAAGGTCTTGCCGTCGTGAGCCCAGCGTTGGGTTACGGTTGGGCCAGATGCTGCAGAGCCTCTCCTTCGCAGCGCATACAGTGGTAGCCCATGCTAGCCGTGACGTCGAAGCTGCCCTGGCTGATGTAAAAGTCCAGAGAATCTTTGTTCCAGTCCAGGACGGTGAAGTTGAGCTGGTTGCAGCCGGCAGCGAGGCCCAGCTACAGGGAGCAGAAAGACAGACAGAATATATGAAAGACATGTTATGCACTATTTTTGCAAGACTTTCTTTGTAGGGAGAGAAAAGGCCTAACGTTCAACATCTAAAAGTATATTTCCATGTCATTTATGTCACCGTCAAATTAGGGAATGGATGTTTTACTCACCTGAGCTACCTTGCTCATAAGTGCTTTACCAATGCCCTTCCCTGAAAGACAGATATCATGAATTATTTTAGAAATTCCTACACATACACACGTTTTTTTTATGTTGCAGCTTATTTTCTTCCGGCCATTTTAACACGTTATTGTTATGGAGTTCACTGTACCTCTGAACTCAGGCATCACGTACAAATCCTCCATATACACGGCTCTGCCTGACCATGAGCTGTAGGAATAAAAGTAAAGTGCATATCCGATCTTCGTATGGCCTGGAAATGAAAAAGAAAAAGAGGTGATGGAACTGGTCATTTTAATTACAGTAATCAACTTTTAAAAAGGAAGCAGGAAAACTTGTTTATTCATTCATTTAAACATAGTCTACTTAATTAGCGACATTGCAATGTCAGACAAGCAAATAGGAGTTAACCACATTTTTTTCACATCACAATCAATTTTCAAGCAAATTGACAAATACAAATCTACAGATATGTGTATTCCACAAACAATACATCTGATTGCCTTACAATGGAGGAATATTAGTGGACCAAGAATAGGAAGATTGTTGAGAGAGATGACTTTGGCAGTTGCTTCATCATGTCTAAGTTGAGGTGGTCCGTTGTGTACAGCCAGTCAGTCTTGTTTAATGTGTTACAACTGTACTGCTGAGTTGTTTGTATAGGTTACCAATTTGTTTTTCTTAGCACCACATGCTCGAGTTTCAGAAAGAGGCAAAACAGAGATTCAATAAGGGATTTGTCGTCCAACAATGCAGGGAATTCTGTATTTGCTATACCTTGTTAATAGCTGGTAACAGCTGATTTTAGAATGGCAACAACAGGCTAGCATCTTTTTTTACCGGTAGGAATTAGGACCAATTTATGTCTTTTCTCCGTTTGGTGCGGCTATTACTGGCTGATTATATCTTCCACAAGCTAATCTTTATCCTGTCATGCAATTATACGTTTGTGGAGAAGCTGTTTGGCTGTGAATGTGCTCGATTATCAGAGTCATAGTCATAGTCATAGTAAGTCAGGCAGCCATTCCTCGGTATGGAGTCAGATTTCTAAGGACTGTGGACATTGGACAGAGGTGACTGTATGGAAAAAGGGCTGTGTCATGGAAGAAATGGGCCCAGCTGAGCAGCAGAGCGTATGTTAATGTTCTCAATACTGTATTCTTAGGAAAAGGCAGTGTGTCTGGTAACTGGCTGACAACTAGTGTTAAATGGTGCTACTGTAAAGCAAAATTATCCTTTAATAAACTTCAGTAATTTAAGAAAAATGAAATTCAGAAGAGTTAGTTAAATTATTCATTCATCATATCAATAAATATTGCCATACGTCTGTAGTGATGAAGTGATTGAAGGATCTATTTACTGACCATCTTTACTAATCTAATCTAAGTTTTGTGCTATCATTAATTTAACCATCAACAATTTTCCCCAGCAGATATTTTTACTTGTCAAGCACAGGTGTAATTAATAACTTTAACGATGGCTCTGATCCATGTCAGTGTTTCAGTGCCAGGGCCCTCATTAAAGTTAGTTGTTGCACCTGTGCTTTTCTTACTATGAAAGTAAGATTATCTGCTGTGAGAAAGGCCTATTGAAGCTTTTGTAATTCAACAACTTCACTGTTGTGCTTCACTCTCGCCGCTCGTCAGCTTTGTTTTCAGACGCCCGCAGCTGTTTTCAGCTAAAAAGACTAGGCTTTCTAATAAATATTGAACATAGCAAAGCTTTTAGCTGCTTGAAAGCCAGATATTGCCCTCAGGAGTTGGTAGAGACCAAACTAGAGCTACAAAAGAGGGAATATTGGATTAACATTCACCAAGTTTCCAGAGACACAACTTGAAATTATTGATAATGTGGATCCATATATGTTTTTATGTAGACTGCTGAAAAATCTTGTTGATTGAATAAGCAACTACTTGCTGACAAGTTTGGCATATCAATTTTATAAGTTGACAATAAGTAAAAAAAAACAAAAAAAAAAAAAAAAAAAAAAACAAAAAACTGTTAAGATACAAAAACTAAGTGTAGTATGACTTTCTGCATCAGGACTAGAGCAGTTCGAGAAGAAGTAAATGAAGATAGATAGCAGGAAAAACAGCTTTGTTAGTGTTGAAATATTAGAGATAGTGCGTATAATGGACTTTTGAACTCAGGGCGAAGTCTTCATAACACTTAATAATCCACAATTGGCCTGTAAAACGTCGTAAAAAACACTTCAATCAAAACACAAAAACAAGCGACGATGTATGCAGGCAAGACACAACATGCTACCACTCCTTCAAATAACAAAATTGAAATCACAAAGATGTCTGCCCATGTAGCAGTGGTTGAGTTGCAGAAAAGAACGACAGTGTATGTCTTGGTAGTTACGTTAGCGTTTAGCGGCTAGCCAAACACACCGCAAGCTGTTATCCCTTCACTATGGGTGCAAAGCTGCAAACTGGGGGGTCGGAGATGCACTCAGCTGTGTTATCACTAGCATGCAGCTATAACTGGGCAAATATTATGCAGTTTGCTGAAGCAGAATGTGAGAACACAAAAGATCATTTTCTTCCCTACTGCAGTCCACATTTATCTTTGTGAGCTAGGCCTCTTATTAAGCAATCTAAAGGGGATAAGGACAAGACAAGATAATAGTATTTACATCTAGAAAACCATGTGAAACAATAATTTTGGTTGGCTAGATGTATGGTTTAGGCTTTCTAAAAGAGCCACTTTGAGCAGGGAGAAAGGCTCAAACTCAAATTAAAGGATTAATCAGCATTAAATTGCATAGTAAGGGGGAAAAATGCTGCATGTCAGACTTCTGGCCACAGTCCAAACAGTGTGCTCATGACAGTTGTTCCCAGACGTAGTAAAACTACCTGCTGTTACATTGCTGATCAGAGAGGCTGCACAAGGACACAGGTGTAGTTCTATAACAATGTTTCTTGTGTCATAAGAGGGTATTAGATTTTTTTTTTTTTAGTTTGTATGAAATGATAGAGCTGTACACATAACCACTATTGCTTGCAGCCTAGGGCAGTAAGTGTTATTGGCAGTTCCTCCTCACCGTCTTTGGTTTTGTGCTGTTCTGGCACCTCAGCGACGATCCCATGGAAGAACGGGTTCTTGGAGAAGCCATCCTGCTCCAAGTCTGCATATAAAAGACAAAGACATTTCACATGACATTAAGCTCACACCCCATGTCACAAAGATGTGGTTTTAAACTACTGTTAAAGCTTTAAATGTTTCTGTTAGCCACTACATTTACTGCTGTTACATTCTTAATACTTCTGCACCTCTTAGATCCTTTAAATCTACGACATTTCTACAGTTTGTTTATAAATATATGTGTTTATCTTTAAAAATGTATTTTACATGTTCACGTTTATGTAAAGCAGTTTACCTTCGAGTCTGAAATGTGCTGTATGAATTCCTTTTACCTTACTGTGAAAGTTGTAAAAAACAACCTCAACACAAGGCCCATTAAGTAGCTTTTGTTTGAATCACAATCTTGATCGATTGTCATGGAATTGTTTGAGTTCTTTTTTTTTTCCATTAGCTGTTCTGGAGCTTTCAAATGTCACATAATCGTCTTAGTTCATCATCCTCAAGGATAAACGACTAAACTTAAGACGAAAAGTACTAAAAAAAACACTGACAGCTCCAGAACAGCTACTAAAAAGGCCTTGTAGTGAGATTGTACTTTTTCCAAGGGCAAGATAAAACTGTCCTACTGAGATAATGTATGACCTGGATCTGACCTGTTTATTTGATCAGGTCAAATAAATACAACATCAAAAACAGAGAAAATGATATTTTAACAGATTATTTTACCTCTCTGTGTGACTTTCACATGGTCTGCAACTTTCTCATATTCAGCCAACTCCTGTGAGAAAAAGAAAATACAAATAACACCACCAGTTATTAGGACTACTATGTCTGCCATATCACAAAGTCTCCTTAAACATGCCAGTGAGCCTAAAGCCTTTATTTGCACTAAAACACAAAATGAAACCCCTCAGTGTATCCAATAATATGCCAATTATCTGCTCCAGCAGTGACGTACGCCTGAGTCACAGCCAATGCTTCATGTCTCCTGAGAACCGCACTGCTGAGTCTGGCTCACCAAGATCATCCGGGCGATGTCCTTGCAGTCCTCCACGTTGGCTGCACGGATTGAGAAGTCCATGATGATGATGATGATGTTTATGATGAGGATGATGATGATGTGCTGACAGAGCACGGAGGTTCTCCGGTTGGTTACACTGGATCTGGACGGATGTGCGTCAGGTGATCAAGTGACTGGTGGAAGTCAGCAGCTACACTCTTCAACACACACCACACACACACACCACACACACACACACACACACACACACACACACACACACACACACACACACACACACACACACAGGCTGAGCTGAGAGCTGAGCAGAGAGCGCCCTCCCACAGTCAGGAGGGTACTGGGAGTCTGGTCAGGTTTCTGGTTTCCAGATCCTCAAAGAACCTCCTTGTATGCTTGAAAACTAGCAGTGTTAAAATAATTAGGTTTGTTGCACAACTTGGCAACCCCCCCCATGTCCAAATGAATGGATTTTAACTTTTCTATAAAAGTATTATTACTAAAGCATTAGTAAGCCATAATACACGTTAATACACCATTTTTGTCTGTGCCATTTGTCTCAATTGCTGGGACCAAAAAATTATTGAATTTAGTTTTTTCAGGCAATTATATTTTTTTCAACAATTATATTTATATATATGTGTGTATATATGTATATGTATATGTATATATATATATATATATATATACACATATCATATATATATATATATATATATATATATATATATATATATATATACAGTCAACAGTTTACACCTTCTCATTCAACAAAAGTTTGGACACACCTTCTCATTACTTTGAAGAATCTAAAATATAAAACATATTCTGGTTTGTTGAGCATTTGTTTGTTTACCACATAATTCCATATGTGTTCCTTCATAGTTTGGACAATGTAGAATTTTTTTTTTTTTTTTTTTAAATAAAGAAAAAACATTGAATGAGAAGGTGTGTCCAAACTTTTGACTGGTACTATATATTTAAATATGTATTTATTTATGTGTATATATATTTAAATATGTGTTTATTTATGTATATATATATATATATATATATATATATCAAAAGTTTATACCAGAAACACCTTCTCATTCAATGTTTTTTCTTTATTTTTATTTTTTCTACATTGTAGATTAATATTGAAGACATCCAAACTATGAAGGAACACATATGGAATTATGTGGTAAACAAACAAATGCTCAACAAACCAGAATATGTTTTATATTTTAGATTCTTCAAAGTAGTTGAATGAGAAGGTGTGTCCAAACTTTTGACTGGTACTGTATATATATATATATATATATATATATATATATATTATATATATATATACAGTACCAGTATATGTGTGTGTGTGTATAAATAGTTTTCATTTAACCTTTTTCTTGTGTTGTTGTTGGCCCCCTGATCTTTCCCCTAGGCCCACCGTTTTGTCACATCTTCTAAAATTAAAAATTTGCTAAAACATTCACACTGACAGGACTACACCCCTTTGATTTACTCATGATGATCTTTACATATTTTTGCAATATCATTGTTATTCTGTTTACTCTATCTTTCCTTCCAATTCTCAAATTTGTGTGGCGTAATAAGCATTGTAGCCTCTAGGGGGCCCTAGCAAGGTTTTAGACTTTTGGTCTTTTTATGTCTCTGTGCAGTTCAGATTAATGTATGCATGTTTGTGGGATCAGTAGCAGATATAGTTAATCTCCTCCATTACAAAAGCTTAAAAATACATTGTGTTCAGAAGCCTAATTTTATAATTTTCATGTCATTTTCAGTGCATACAAAATACAACTATTGTAAAGGATATCTCCTGAGAAAACCCTAACTCTCTTGAGTGGAGCTGCTTCAGATCTAAACAGAGCTAAACACATAGTTTGAGTTAACATTTCCAAACATAATCTGTAGATCAATTTTATTCACAATGACGCTGATATACTCTAGGCCTCTGTGTGGGATATAGTGTGTGGATGAAGGTTTTATCATAATCTTATGTATATACATATACATCACACATCATTTTTTAAAAAAATGTTTATTCCAGAACCCAATAAAACCCAAAAACAGTTGAATTTCACAAAAGGTGTCGCATACCGGAGAGCCTATATTTAGTTAAAACCGCCTGCGATGACGTACAGTGTGGACATGTCATCAAACTGTGAACTTTGGCGCCAGAAATAAGATGATCTCATCTTTATGTTTCCCACAGACACAACGGCAAGTCCCCACCAACCAGAAGGCTACATTTGAGGAACCGAGAACGCCTTAGGGAGAGAGGTATGGAGAACCAAGACACATGGATGGATGAATGAATGAGTCACAATAAACTACGTATATATATGAATAGAATTGATACAAAGATATAATTGACCTGTATATCTTGTGAGGGTTGGAATGACGTGTCTATCCTCGTCGAAGGCTTTTGAAATGAGTTTCTATGACTCAAGCATCCAGTTTGAGAGCGAAAGATGACTTTTTCCCATAAAAAGAGAAGCAGTACTATCAAAATACCTCATTCATGACCTCATTCTCTGATATCAGCTGCTAAAGGATGAGTAAACTAGTACCTCAGCCACAGCCTGAGGGGGAAGGGGACGCTCCTGCAAACTCCTCTGAGCATCGTTCCACATCCAGTCATTATTAGCCTGTTGTTTCTCCGCATATATCACCATATGATGTCTTAAGACAGTCGTTCTTAGGAAACCATACATTAATATAGTCTGTTTTCGTATTCTTTGCCTATTTGCTTATTTACATAACAGGAAACATGGGGTTCCAAGCTGATGTTGATGAATATTGATGTTGTGATTACATGAAATGCATCTTGTACCCTGGAGGCCACGGAAACGCCCTGAGAAAAAACTTCAAACTATGTTGTGAGACCCTTATTGTGAAGCTGAGGCAGAGCGATGCGCTCAAGCCAAACCTTTTGCGTTTACACAAAAACAAAAACCTGAAAGATTTGCATTTTCATTCACATCTTAGAAAAATTTAAAATAGTCAAAGTAAATTAACCTGTACCATGTTATTTTTTAATTTATTTTTTAAAGTGCAACAGTGTTTGTGAACTACTGATGTAGTTCCGTTGTTTGAAATCTTCACAAAGCCTTGACCCCTTGGTTAAAGAGTGGTGTGATGATTTACAGTGAAACCAGACGTCTTTAAAAAAACAAAACACAGCTGGTTTAGCCATGTGTGAAGTCTGGTTTGAACTAATAATTAATGAAGGATTCAGCCGTCAAATATCTTAGAGTTGATGTTTAACGTCTTACAAATAACAAGGTTATAGGTCTGACCTTTACCCGGTTATATATGCGTTTATTTTAAACACATTGCTGTATAAATAGAGAACTGTGGTGAGCTTGAGGCTAAAAATAAGAATTTATGGGAGATTTGTCACAGTACACGGCATTCTGCAGAGTGGAGGGTGGGGAGGAAATGAACAGGGGAAAGGGGGATTTTGCTGGGCTGGCTTCAAATGCCCTATAGCCAACTTTCTCCTGAAAAAAAAATCAGGCTGTCTGTGCGGCTATTAATAGCTTCAGCAGGATGGCGTGGCTCTTTAAGACTGACTAACGGCCCCTTTCATACGACGCAAGCAGAAAAGAAAACAGAGCTTTGCCACCGTTTTCATCAGCTAGCCTCTCTCTGGAGCTGCTGATGACGTGCGTAAGACGTCCCTGACAGCTTTTACAGACGCACTTGAGGACTCACAGGCCGCTAGAAGCAGAAACATTGTAGACGATATTAGTCAGTGGGTTGTGAGTAAGCAAGAGTGGGGCCTCTAAATGGTATTCACACCTCACAAATGCAACAAAAGCCCTGAGAAAATGATGGTCAGTATAAAAGCGAAGCGCACATTCAGCGTTTGTCAGAGTGCGTTAATCTTTTGGGGGGAGTGTTATTGGGACATAATCCATGACTCCCCTGAGTGAGTGTGTGTGATGGAGAAAGAGTGGAAATGCCTGATTATCCCAGGTTACATTATTCCATTTCAATATCAAACTTTTTGTTTTTTCAAATATATTCTTTGCTCTTTATAACTAAAGTTCAACATGTGAACTATGCGCTCACTCACTTTCTTGCTGAGAGTGACATGAGCTTTATTAGCTTAGCATAGCATAAAGAAACAAAAGCTTCTGAAGCTTTTATCTTGTTTGTTAAATCCGTACAAAAATGAAAGTGTCTTTTATGGGAGAGTTATGATGTTTCAGACAAGACTCCACTTTAGTTTTTTGTTACGGAGCTATAGAAATGCATTCTGGGGCTTTAACATTTTTGTACCAGCTGCTCAAAATAAGTTTTTACAAGGGGAGTTAACCTTTCAACATGAATGAGGTCATAGTTTTCTCCAACTTGATTATTATTTATTTGCTACAGAGACCTTTCAACAACAGATTAAAAGCAGCAACTTCAGGACAAAATATTGTTGTAATATACAGTATTATGTCTATGATGCAGACTTGCTCTCATACAAGCACTTAAACAGTAAACCCAAAGTCGTGTCATGTCTATTTAGCACGAATGAATAGACCCCTTATTGCATAACACTGACATTATTCACACCTCTGAATTAATAAAAAAAAGATGACATTCTGTGTGCCAACTTTAGAGGGAAAAAAATGTCACAGCAAAGTTCTGTTAGCGTCATTGAAACGACCAATATGCTGAGGGAATCTAAAAATCTAGTAAAACACGCCTTTAGTACAGAAGACTGAGTATGAAGTGTTTATATCCAAATAAACCAACTGTTGAGCTGTAAATACAAGGTATTAAGTTCAAATACATCATTTTGACCCAGCTTCTTTTGATTTTGTCCAAGCTATTGTTTCTATTGTTTGAGAACTCTGTTCCAGCACACTGCTACAGGGCTTCAATACGGGAGAACGCTGTCTCCTTCAGGGTCGGACAGGAAGCCACCTCCTCTTCCTGTTTAGTCTAGATTCTGATTGGTCCCTGGGCTCGAGAGCATTTCCACAACAAAGCAGTCATCACCACATTTATCAATTTCTAAAAAAGAGCTAAAAGTGGCAAAGAAACAAGCCGGTGGAAGGGACTGAAAAACAGTCAAAACAAAAGAGGAATTGCTGCTGACATCTCCCACCCTCAACTTCCATAAAATCCATTTTTGGACATGAGTTTGCTTTCAAAATAAGGGCCTTCCATAATTATCTACTGCACCAAATTAGTGTATACGAATACAAAGCTCAGCACGTATGATAAGAGCTTTTCAAGTCGCCCATGGCCTTCGATTCTACTCTCATGAATAGCTCACTATGGGAATACAGTGGTACAGTGGACACAAGAGAAAACATTAAAATCCCATGATATGATTTATTTGGTGACAAACTCATTTTAGTCCATTGGTCACATACAGCCGGAACAGTAAAACCACTGCATAATAACTTACAAACAACACCTCCCAAATGTTCCTCTTTCTTTTAATTTAAAGGAGTACATTCTGAAAACGTTCATGATTAATGAACAATGCCATTTACAAAAAAAGATGATGAACAGCCTGCGATGTCTTTCTGATCTCTCGAATAGAGTTAAAATCAGACTGCTGTTTTTCAAACCTGCCAGCAATTCAGTTTTCTTCTCTGTTCACAGTTTTCCTTGTATTTATATAAATATCATATTCCTCGAGCACTAAAAAGTTGCTGTGAACACACCAAGCGCACTGGCTTCCCATTTACCTCTGTGAGGAAATAGGAATTGGTCCGTTTTTCTTAGAAAACCCGACACTCTGTTTACACTTTTCACCTTTTTTTTTTTCAAAGACTTTTTCCACCAGCGGCTCCTGCATGAACAGTGTTGTGTCACGTAGCTTGTAGGTAAGCATGAGGGATCTATATAGAGCATCCAGCATAGGGCCTGCTACTCTTATTATACTCTTATTATAGTAGTGCATTTTATTGGAAAATTGAATTAATTACTTCTCTGCCATTTTTACACTTTGCAAAGTCATCCAGTTGGCCAGATTGGACCTTACATAAATGGTTGGTCACTCTTCGGCATACAGTTTCGAAGAGCAAATGGCTTTAATAATCCCCTATTTCAAAGTTATTATCAGAATGACTCTAGAAATCATAAGTTAGACTTATGATATAAGGAATTCCCCCAGACAAACACTTCCTCCTGTCTAGCCCACTCCTGTTTTTACACTTAGACTCCAACCAGTTAGCTCAGCCTGCGAAAGGAAAAAAAAGTAAAGGAAATTAGCTCATCAGTTGTCTGACGCAACTCTCATGTAAAGATAACTAGAGGAGAAAAAAGCAGACGCGTTGTCATTCCCTCTGCTCCCCACAGGCCCATTAAAATGCCTTATAAGGGCGTCTGAAGACTCATTTCAGGCTGTCAGAAGTTACTTTTTTGTTTTCTGTTTTCTATTTTCTTTGGTCAACCTGCCGCTCATAACTTCCCCTCAGACAATCTGAGTCATGTGATTCCTGTGAAGGCAGGTCACTGGGTCATTTTCTCATCATGGGACTTTGGCCAAGGGGGACATGCAGCAATAAATTAAACAGTAACACTTCAGGTACGATTTCAGTAAAGATAAATAGACCACTAGCTTTCCCGTAAGGAAAAGACAGAACTTTGTTAGCCTGGCACCGCTCCATGGCAGTGTCAAGTTAAATGTTCGGGGAAGAGGCACACTTCACTTTCTGTAAATAGCTGGCAAAGATCCCATCTGTGCTCTCAATCTGGGATAAATTACTCTCACAACTCAAATAAGAAAGACCTCATATTTCTAAACCACTGATAACACCTCCAGCTTCTCTTTCTGACCCCAGGTCAGTGCATTGCGTTTGATACATTCACTGTCCTGTTGAAAGGTGAAAAACGAGGTCAACCGAGTTTACAGTCAACACGATTTACGTCCAAAGCTGTTGCTACTGCAAACATCTTTTGGAAAGTTTTGAAACTAGTAATTCTCCTACAAGCCTTAGTTCTACTAAGCAACAGTTAAGCTGTCTTGCACACAGGTAAGCACACAGATTAACACTTCCTGATATAGACCTTTTTAAACTTTGAAACACAAACATTCTAAAAGCGTCCCAGTTTGTTTGTTGTTGCTGATATCAGTAGCTGACAGGAGGTTAAATTGGAGCCAAGCAGTTCCCAAGCAATAAATACACTAAAAAGCTAAATAGAAATACAGTTAAAAACAACACTTTGAAGCCTTGCTAGCAGCTCTGTGAGGCCTCAGCTGCACTTTGAGCTAAATGCTAATATTATCATGCTAACATGCTCACTACAACAATGTTACATTACATTACATTACAGTCATTTAGCAGACGCTTTTCTCCAAAGCGACTTACAGTCAGTAGTATGTTACATATCATTCACCCATTCACACACTGATGACAGGCTACCATCAAGGTGCCACCATCAGACTCTAACTAACATTCATCATCCAGTCCACACCGATGGCCTTCAGGAGCAACTTGGGGTTAAGTGTCTTGCCCAAGGACACATCGACTGCCGAAGCCGGGTATCGAACCACCGACCCTCTGATTGGAGAGCTACCTTGCTCTCCACTACGCCACAGCCGATATTCGGATGTTTAGCATGTATAATGTTTACCACGTTCAACTTCTTAGTTTAGCATACTAGAATGCTAACATTAGCCAAATAGCACTAATGGCACATTCACGTCATGTATGGATGAATGGTACAGAGGAAAAAAATGGTGGACTGACCAACAGACAGACTGCTTTAGAGCAACACTGCTAGCATGGCAAAAAAATAAATACCAAAAAACAAAACAATCAAGAGCAATAGAACAAATTAACTGCACAATTTATTATAAATTAGTATAAATTCTGAGTGAAACGACTGCATTTTAATGATTTTAAATGTTGCATTATGATATTTCACTATCCATGCATTAGTCCTAAAAATGCGCTCACAGTATCTTCTCTGTGGCCTTTAGACAACACCCTCTTATGTTCATGGAAAGCAAACGGTATTCAAACAAAGAGCTGCACGTCAGATCCACAAATTCCTGTATTTCAACAAAACCAGCAGCTTACGAAAGCACATACCGTATCTAAACTCTAAACACACAGAAGCACATAGGCAACATCCTGAGGAAATCGCCTCTCCTTTAGATCATTACTGTAATAAGAAATCAAAGCTTTGGCTGCAGGGGGAAAAAAAATTATGTGTGTGAGATTATGTAGGATTTTTAAGGGCCAGTAAAGCTTTTATAAAAACCTCTCAGACGATGACTAAGAATTAACTATTTATTTCAATGTTATCAAACGTAGGGGCCACCCAGTTCTTCTCCTCCTTCAGTCATTTCCTCAGATTTGATTCCTTTGAATTTAGGCAAATAACAGGAAAACAATATACAACAGCAGATACAATGAACCCCCACCTGCGACTTCTCATCTGAGAAACTGAGCCATTTCCTTCTGTGAAACCAGAGTCCTATTGTTCTTGTTCAGGAGGTGTAACCAGGGAGCTGGTAAAGACTTGGATTTACATGAATACGGTCACTTTCACTGGAGGGGCAGCTATTGTCACTTGAGTGGGTCAAACACAAGAAAACATATGAGCTACGATGGATTATTAGTCACACTCTCTCTCTTACTGTTTCACAAGAATATTAACATAATGTCTTGTATTATTTGTATTCTTTTACCACCAGTTATGTCATATTTCCAACACTGATCCCATCAACTCACTGGAACTTCAGAATTTATTTTGACATCAACAGAGAGTTAGTTTGGTTTTCTGCTTTTCCTGGCAAAGTACGCCACGAAAATCGTAACACGTAACAATTTAATTTGACGGACACCTTTGCTGCCATTACAAGACTTGAATTTGACTTTTTAACACACTTGTCATCTCATACATGGACAAAAAAAGCTGTTCTCTGTTGTAGGTCATACTTGAAGCGCAGAGTTCACCTGGCATATGCAGTTACCATTCCTGTTTTCATATCTCCACGCCTCATCCAACTTCCCTGTAGGAATGAAGCGTATGGGTGTGTTTGGCATTCAAGTAAATAACAACAAAAGCTGGTGTGACTAGAAATGAGGTTGGACGGATTACGTAACAGTCATTCATTATGATAATGAGGATGATTATGATAATAGTGGTTGTTGGTGATCTATTTATGTTGTTGCTGTCAGGTAAATGTGTTTTTAATATGTTGCATGGTTGACTGTAGAAATGGTCCTTTATCTGGCAACTTCCGACTTTGATTTTATTTCTTTATTAACTTTCTTTTGACCCAGCGAGAGTATTTCATTTCACACAAGAAAGAGT
Source organism: Anoplopoma fimbria (assembly GCF_027596085.1). NCBI lineage: Eukaryota > Metazoa > Chordata > Actinopteri > Perciformes > Anoplopomatidae > Anoplopoma > Anoplopoma fimbria. The sequence continues at coordinate 21,210,420 of NC_072455.1, read as the reverse complement.
TTTAGATTATAAGTGTGTCCTGGAAAGGATAAAAAGGCAATGACAATGAGATTTTGAAAAAAATAGTGAGTGCAACCATGGCACTTTAAAAAAAAAAAAAAACATCTAACAATGAAAATAAATAAAACTGATAATGAGACTAAAGGAACATTGGTAGCCAGATAGTTTGTTTTATTATTTACTACCAAAATATGCTGTTAAAAAAACTGTTGTTTATTTATAATTTTAATTTCTTTATCCATGGGGGAAAATATTCTTTGATTTATATAAATTTGCTCATAACGTATTTTTTTAGCAGCTCTGTGAGGCTGTACTTATTAGCACAGTGGCACTTATAAAGCTAAATGCTAATGTCAACATGTTAACATACCAACTAGGGCAACGCTTACGTGCAATGGTACAATGTTAACTACCTGGGTTTAGCGTTTAAGCATGCTAACATTTCACATGCTAACATTTCACAAAGTCCAGTTCACAGTAATGGTCTTGTTTTCATGCTAGCAACGTATTTAAACGTAGCTAAAACGTGATTGACAGCTCTGAAAATAATCATGTTATGTATGAAGTTTATGGCATTCAAAGCACTGGTTGTAATGGTGCCAGGGACAGATTGTGATGTGCTTTCTGCTTTGATAGGACTCTGAGATAGTACACTGTAACGCCGCCTTCATTGTTGGCAGACACATTGATATTTGATATACAGCAGTTTGGAAGAAAGGGGAACTGGTTATAAAACAGTTCTACCACAGATGGGTGGGAGCTTATTGTAGAAGTTTACTTCCTAAATTTCATGGGCTTGCCCGTCTTCCAGCAATAGCACTGTTAAATCCCACCGTAGTACAACTAGAACAGGGGAAGTATGATGGTGACTGTTGTAAGTGAACCAGATAACTCAGGAAACCTGCAACGCCCAAAATCTTTACTGTGAATTGGAAGCTAATCTCATCACAAAACTTTCTCTTTTCTTTTGAAAGGTCCCTCGAAATACCGTAATTTCTTTCCAGCCCATCTGTGTTGTCTTTGACCATTCAAGGAGCAGCTTTGTCATGAGGTGTTACTCTCTCACACAGTCCAGTTTTTCCTTCACCCTGCTTCTCGCTGTAGTCAGAGATTGTCTTTGTTTCCCCACAATAGCTTGTAATAACCTCCTGAAAGGATTGGAAACTTGGCTGGAGTAGTCAAGACATTTGTATTAATGGCTGCCGATTAGTTTCTGAACAGTTGGGTGTGTCTGTGCTAGCACCCACACCCACTGATAATAATGTGGCTTACAGCAGGGTTAGAAATAAGCACACCAACCAAAACTAGTATACTATGTAAGTGGCTGCTGATTTGCTTCACTCACCTGCCCAAAAAACAATGTTAATTTGATGAGTGGCTGGTAGATTTTAGCAGAACATGCTCACATTGACAGCCCTTTAGCAGGACAAGTTAAACTTTTGACTTGAGCATGGAGATAGATAAAAAAGTTAAGGGTTCACCAGAGTTATTGTGTTACATCTTGTTGGGAACATTGCTTTCTGTACTAAAGGTCATGTCATGTAGTTGTCGAGACGTTTCACTGAAAAACTAAATTTGTGACACTGAAGGAAAAGTCATAGGCTCACCAAAGTCATTAGGACACATCGCCTGGAAACCATAAATATCTGTAAAACATTTGGTAAAAATCCATCAAGTAGAAGGAAGTCAGTTTATCAACATATGAAGGCAACCCATACAGTCGAGAAAAGTCAAGGATTCACCAAAGTTTGTAGGATTCATCCTCTGGGGACCCTCAATGTCCTTACAAAATTTCACATCAATCCATCCAATAGTTCAGAGAGTATCTTTAGCATAATACAAAATTGCCAAACAAGCAAATAGGGCTGAAAAATACAAGGTACATGTGTTTTAAGGGGGATTGAACCAGTAAAGTCTGGACTCTTCAAGATCTGCAGCTGCACTCCCGCCTATTCTACGGTTTGGATGCTCGCTCGGTTTGTGCTGCCCGTTGTGAGATGCGTAGAGGAGGGTGGGTGCCAGTCTGAGATGCTCCATTATGTCACCGGTGCCCCAAGAAAAGCTCCAGTGTGTCCTTACAGGCACTGAGGGCGAGTGTGACGTTCAGAACTTAACTGTTGTTGGGCCGAACCCAGAAAAAAACAGGGGCTCTACTGTTTCCCTACATCAGGCACACCCAAACACACACACACTCACACACACACACACACACATACAGATGCACAGACGCATGCACACATGGAACCGTTTAACGTTTTCCCTCTGCCACTGTTCAAAATGCCCCCAGAATAAACACTCAAAGCAGATCTGAACCAGTGAGGCCAGTGATCCCCATTAGAAAACGAGCTGTGACGCAATGTGAAGGTAATGAAAGGTAGTGGGTTTCAGATGTTTCCTCAGCCTGGTGTTGTACATGCACTTGAAGTAAGTAATTTGAAACTTTCAGTGGGAAAAGCATAGCGTCATGGGCGTCATATGAATATATTGTCATTTAAAGTCTAAGTTTTAAGCATTTTCATAAGTCATGTTAGAACCAAAACTTTTTATTAAAATGAATTCAGAAAAAAGCTTTTAAATTGGTGCTGAAATAATTTGTCGATTAATTTGTTAATTGATTGACTGATAATTAAATAACAATTTAACAAAGTTATTTTTTTTATTTATTTAAAAAACAAATATGACAACAAATAGGCTACTCTCAATTTTTTTCAATGGGAAATTAGGATGAGCATTTCCCCCTATTTTCAGATGTTTTAATAGACTAAATAAATTAACGACAGATTGATTGTTTATTGCAGCTCAACTTTCAATTAAAATGGTACTAATGGATTAATGGGAAATCCCGAAATTTCCAAAAAATACGAAAATATGTTGTTATCATCCACAACATTTCCATTTTAAGAAACCACATGGAGTCATGGGTTTTAATAGTGTAAACATAATATTTGCTTCCATGAAGAGCAGAAACAGCATTTACAGCATATACAGTACCAGTCAAAAGTTTGGACACACACCTTCTCATTCAATGACTTACACACCTTCTCATTCAATTTTTTCTTTATTTTAATTTTTTTCTACATTGTAGATTAATATTGAAGACATCCAAACTATGAAGGAACACATATGGAATTATGTGGAAAACAAACAAATGCTCAACAAACCAGAATATATTTCACATTTTAGATTCTTCAAAGTAGTTGAATGAGAAGGTGTGACCAAACTTTTGACTGGTACTGTAGATAAATTATATTCGACTACTTTTAGTCCATACAAATACATAATTAAATAATTAAACGGGTAAAAACTATATTCCTTTAACACCATTTATGCCTTAGTTTTAGGAAATAATATAATAATAATAATATTAGATAACAGTTAATTAAGTCAATAAAATGTTAATAGGTTTTATATTTTAGATTCTTCAAAGTAGTTGAATGAGAAGGTGTTTCCAAACTTTTGACTGGTACTGTAGTAATGTCACACAGTCGGTACAATGTGTTGATTTTAAACAAGATTAAAGAGATAAGATAAGATAAGATAATCCTTTATTAGTCCCGCAGCGGGAAATTTGCAGGCTTACAGCAGCATAGAGTTAAAGTGCACACAAGAGACATAGTAAAGAAAGACAAGATAAAAATAAAAATTAAAATTAAAATAAAAAAATTAAAATTAAAATTAAAATTAAAATAAAAATAAAATAAAAATAAAAAACAAGTATTATAAATAAGCAATAAAAACAGTAGAAAAACACAATAACTGAAATATAATATTTACAGACAGAAAAAAAAACTATATTAACTATATTAACTATTATTGTAAACCCACTTCAGGTGAAATTCACTGGAAAACTATGATAAGGGGGGTTATGTAATTATGTACATGAATGAGTGATGGTATAAATCTTCCTGAGAACACCGATGCCAGTAAAAGATGTTAAAAACATGTTATCAAATGTTGTAAATCACTTTTTCTCTCCTCCCTCCTCAGACCTCCTCCTCTGCTCCCACACAGACCTCCTCCTCACTGCTCTGACACCAGTGCTCGTCCACGCGTGTGACGAGTACGCGCCTAGGCTGTTTTAAAGGGGTTGTCTCAGGAGCGCTCTGATCCACTCACACACACACACACACACACACACGTCTCCTGTCGGGCTGTTTGCGTCGTTTCCACGTATGATAGATTGATTTTTTTTTCTTAATTTTATATATATATATATATATATTATATATATATTAATCGACTTTCAAAAAGGTTTGTGATAAGCAGACTTCCACCTGTTTAAAGTTCACCTGAGACGCATGAGGACATCGTCTGCATGAAACTGTGGCCAGGTAAGACGCATATTTGAAAAGTACAAATGTTGATTTAAGTAGCATATTTACATTATAACGAGAGTTTATAAAAACTCATATGTTACTTTAATCATTGTTTCATTCCTGTTGGTAGAATGGCAGTATGGCTGGCCGAAACTCATGCAAAAGTCTGCAAATTTGAAGTAATCTCGCTTATTTCATATTTATTTAGCTGTTAACCGTGTTTAATACGAGCCGTTGCTGAATTCGGCATACAAGAAAGGAGAAAAAATATAAAGATAAAGGTTGTTTTTTTTAATAGTTTATTGCTTCATCAATTTCCTTTTTTAGTTAAGATGAACCTAACTCTTGACGTGTATGTTTCATCTAAGTTCTACCTTGTATGGTGAATCCTGAAATGAAGAATGGATCTTAAATAAACATGCTTAGTTGATATTTGTCTGTAGGTTATATTTGTATATTTACAGCACATTTAGAATAAGATCTGGGGGAGGAATCTCTCCATATGATGTTTGGCTGCTTCAGAATAAGTGTTTGAGTTAAAAACAACAAGAAGTAGTCTGTCCACTTCCAAAGTCTCCTTCTAGCTACAGGATGGACTGTGTGGATGCAGATGACAGATTGAGTTATTTTATTCAGATCACATTAAGTTACTTGGATTCACATGATGAACCCTTACCTGGATGTAAAGTTAGATTGTTTGGTTAATGAGCTTAGCCATGTGTCCAGTGAAAGGATAAATCAGTATTGTACAGTAGCCTTGGTTTAATAGAAATATGTAGCTGTGTTTGTGTTTAAAAGGGAAAGTTGTGTACATGTTTGTAACCCACACATGTAACTGTGTGTGTTCATGCCCTGGGTCGGGCCGAGACTCTAGGTCAACTTGCATCTCTTTTTGCGCTGTGACACACTCACAAAAGCATGCCATTGTTTGTAGGAGAAATATTTTGGAGGCAGGGGGGGGATGCAAAGCTGTTTCCTGCACAGGGGGTCGACTAACAATGGCCGCCACCTTGGAAACAGTCGGTGGTTCTCTCTGCGACTCACTTCTGAAGGAGCTAGGACGTTGAAAGAATGGCCAAGAAAAGAGAAAGGGGGGAAAAAATAAAAGTTTAAACACAATGGAGGAACAGGCCGTTCTGTGGGTGACGTTGGGAGGCCAGATGAGGCTGTTGCATAAGACTTGAGTTTGTAAGGTCACATTCACATTAGTTCAGTGTGAGTAACCTTCAATTTAACATTAGCAGCTTTGCAGTTCATCAGGGTGTCTCCTACGTGACACTCAGCAGTGAGGACAAAGCCAGAGCCAAACCTGATTATAAATATTTAATTGCCAGTGTCTGGTGAATGAATGTTTCTCACTCATGTGCGTCACCTTCGTAACTGATCCTGTTTGGTGGCCTTTTGTTTTTCCATGCCGCAGTACAAGTTGTGCTGACTGCACGTGTTATTGTTGTTTTTTTCCACATCAAAGATGTGACATACGAAGAGTTGCTTTATACTTAATAAAATCCTGTGCCCTAACAATTCACTCAAATATTTACCCTCACCTTCACTTTACTCAAGTGTGAACAAAGCTTAAGCATCTTTCCTGCTCAATTATTCGTCTCTAACCTCGCTGTCTTTATCTCGCTCATTTCAGATAAAAGCAGTGGATGCAACGCTCCATTTATAGAAGAAAGGTGGAGAAGCAGGAGAGCGTCTGAAGAGGACGAGCCGACCTCCAGCAGATGCGCCTCACCTAAAACCTCCTCCAAACCCAGCCTGAAGCGCACCATGTCCCTCGGCACGTTCCACCTCATGCAGACTCTTAAGAACTCCCCCGCTGCGCTACGTCGCCGCTTTCGCCGCGACCGCACGGAGTCCCTGTCCCACGGCGACCCTCTCTTCAAGGTCCACTACTTGGGCACGGAGAAAATCTTCTCTCTGGATCGAGAGCAGGCCCAGGACGCTATTAGCCACCTGCTGGAAGGTATTTCAAACGGGAAGAAGCTGAGCAAGGATCACGCCCTGGTGGTGCGGCCCAGATACGTGGAGGTCAAAGAACTGAGTACAGGGCGGCAGCTCACCAAGACGTACCTGCAGGACATTGCGTACTGTGCCGCCGACGCCAACCGGCCCAATGTCTTCCTGTACATCTGCAAGCATCAGGGGCAGCAGCTGCAGTGTCGGGTGTTTTGGTGCAGCAGGGCTGAGCGGGCACTGGACATGACGGCTTGTCTGGCTCAGTCTTTCCAGCAGGCGCTGAGCGACCTGCAGCAGGACGGCTCGGCCACGCTGCAGCCGGGGAAGGGGAAGGGGAAGGGGGTTGAGGAGTCGTCGAACTCTCCCGCCAAAACGAAAAGCTCCACGTTGCCTACCAGTCTAGGAAAAGGTGAGACTTCGCAAAAATTTAAAAAAGTTAGTTTAATAACTCCTCTTTGGTGAAATAAATGTAAATATGTGATCGTTAGCATAGCTTAACGTCAAATCATGGGAATACCAACAGAAACTGCAGGGATGGCAGTTGCTACAAGCTAAGCTACCCTTTTAGCTAGTTAATAATTAATCTAGTGTTACTTCAGGTGTTACTTTTTTTAGATAAGATTCACTGCCTTATTTATGTGGTATAATAAACTTTGAAAAAAAAAACACAACAGTACATAAAAGTACCTGCGTTTTGGTTTTGTTAGGCACAATAGTTCTTAACTTTTTTAACAGTTTATGTTGAAAGAAACATTTCCCCAGAATTATTGCATTTTATCGTTCTCTTCTCTTGCTCTCCAAGTTGTTCAGAATGGTAAGGTTTCCTCTGCAGCGGGCAAATTTAGTGAAACGTAATGAAAACCAAGTGCTGAAGTTGATCACAGTAAATTAAAGCCCTCACTATGACACTTTAGAATCAAGCTTGACAAACTAGTTGGGCTGGTTGGAGTTACACCTTCATTCACTTTTTAATTTGCAGCTGCCAAGCCCACGCCACTCACTCATCACCGAATGTGTCTTTTTGTCTTTTTCAGTTCGCTGGAAGAAGAGGGGCTGCTCTGTGTCTCGCAGCCCCCTCAGAGCCATCACGAGAAGAGGATCTGACGCTGACAGCTGGAACTGAACCCCCGCTTTAAAACCCCTTCAAACACGGGACCACATTTACCTGATGCCAGCCTCAAGGACGACAGCACTGACAGGAGGGAGGGAGGGAGGGATTACAAGACAGAAGGAAGGACAAAAGGGATGAAACTGGGAAGTGGGGAAGTCCATATATGGATGTGTGAGGACTGGATGTTGCCGTAATCAGTGAGCGGATGGACCTGAAGGTTCATTGTAGAACAAAATTGCTGTTGACAGCTGCCTTTGTTCACCTGTCAACAGCCATGTGAGGACTTGTGACTGGTTGCGAGCCATTTGAGGACTGGACTGGTTCATCTCTGTGGCTTTCTTTTTGGTTCGCTTGTTTTGTTTTAAGTAGTCTACTTGAAACTTTAGCCACGGGAAAGTCTGAAAGAGACTTTTAAAACAAGGATAAGCAGCTGTTGGCCAAATGATCCACAGATGACGACCAAAAACTGGAAAAAGATGACAAGAGCTTCTTCTTTTTTTTCTTTTTTTTTGAAAGCTGATTTTTATTTAACTGACATTTGTGACAGGTCATGATGATTTCATTTTATTCTTTTTAACCTTGGCACTAGTATGTGTCACTTCTTTTATTTTTAATCGGAAGGACAAAACCACCCTTTTAATTTATGTTGTGAGAGTTTTGGCCAAGATTACATTGATGTCAAGATACAGACAGAAAATGCGGGCATTTCATATAAACCGTTAAATGAACTTAATTATAGTCTGGAATGCACATTATGCAGTTGGTGATTTCTGAGCACTTTCTGTAAAACATCTAAACACATCAGTTTAATTCCATGTTAGGAATCAAGGTTTATCATTTCGTACATTTCTTAGGAAGTCAGAAGAAGTAGCACCTGCATTATAAACGGCAAAAAAAACAACCTGCAGGGTCAACAAAATCCTCCCTGTACACACCGCAGCAGCATCCTGCAAAAAAAAACCAACAACAAAAACCAAATCCTAACTGTCCACTGAGATGAATTATTTGCATTTATGTGGGGAAAAGCACACTCAGCCATGACTTGCGGGTTTGTTTGTGTCCGAACACTGGGAACGCTGTGTTCCCATGTGGCGCCTCTGTGTGGAATGCGCGGCCGTGCACCTGCATTCCAAAAGGCAGGGAGAAATTTGAGAAATGTCCAACCATGACTTTGCATATTGAGCAGCCTCGTCAGTCGATGCTACAATGTGCTTTTAACGCCATGAAAGGTGCCCTAAATACTTAAGTCAAAGTTTAGGTTATAGGCATTGATGTGTGCCGTATTTCATAACGTGCTCTCATGACGGTGCTTTCTGTCTTATGGTTTACAAATGAGAGACTTTAGGATTAGTGGTGGACCCTGAGGCTACAATCCACTTGTCATTTTGTGTTTTCTGACCAAACTAAGCTAGCGATGTTGCCTTTTTTATTTATTTTTTAAAATGAAGGGTGTTTTTGACTGATGTGCCACAAAGTTTTTATCGTTTAATTTTGACATTTTGTACTTGTGATGTATCTTTTCCAGTTACAAACGGCGCGGCCCCGATCTCAGAAAAAAGGGGGTTAAAGTGCCGGCTTTAAGGTGTATTTTATCAGTGTACTATTTTTATGTCATTGTACATATTTAGTTAAATATGTATTTTATGAAGTATTAAAACTTTTTATACAACATTTTTGTCTATACATGTTTGTTTTCATACCACTGGGACTTTCAAGGAGACAAATATTTAACCAGCTTTAACTTCTGCAGCTTTGACCCCTGATGAATTATTCTGTTTCGGTCAACTTTTAAAATGTTATATTTGGCCTGAAACCGTTAAGTTGGGGGGGGACAGGACTGATTTTTGGGGCTGTCAGGTCAAGACATGCAGAGAGGTCCTGGGATGTTTAATCTCCGTCATGTGACTCATTTCCCAGGGTTATTTCTCCATTATTTTTTTTTTCACATTTTCAGCAACTCTCATACATGTGCCTACTTTCCAACTGTAGTAAAGATACACATGCATCTCCAGCTGGACTGTGTAGCCTCCTTCAGAGTGTACACAATACAAGAGAGTGGTCTCATACCACACACACTGCAAACACCATCAATTCTGATTATAACCTTTTTGCAATTTTCTTCCTACAAGAAGTAGGTAAAAGTGCACCATTATCTCATCTGAATGTTGACATATACAAACAGTTATAATCACTCCACTCCAGAAGAGTTCTGCACAGTTGGACTGCCGGCCGCCCCGGAGCTCTCCCTGTGTCGCTGTAACTCCAGCAGGGACTGGACATGGAGGCGCCTCAGAGGCTTCACCTCCTCCACCACTGAAATTAGGAAAAACCACTGTCAAAGAAAAATCCCTGCTACCCTGTGCGTCTGATTATTTAGTTATGCAGCTAAACAGCATCACCTGCTGGCTTTAATAATGGTGTTTCAAAATCACTGTACTTCTAATGTGACTTTCCAAGCTTTTCCTACCTTTGTCATAGTGCAACTCGTCCCGGTTCCCGTAAACCACGTACATCTCCAGGAAGTTGAGGAGAGCGCCCGTGACGAGGAAGCGGTCAGGGAGGGGAAGGCTTTTGATGTAGCGCATGTCCAGGGCGAAAGGGTTGGAGGGAGAAGGAACGGTGCAGAGACACACCAGCTCGCTGACGACATCCCACACACGAATACCTGGAAAACAATCATTGAATCAACATTCATAAAAGTCTAGCAGAGCATAGTAATCTTTCTAATTAAAGCTTTTTCCACAAACCTAATCCAAACAGTAGTCTCTAGGGAGGTTAGACATCTGTGTCGGATTTAGCTCATGGAAAATGTAGTAATTATTGAATCTGTGCGGTGAAACAATAGCTCTCTCTCATGTTTGGATTCCTCACATTGTTTCCATACCTCGCGTCTGCCAGTCTGCGATGGACTTGAGCTTCATGGGCGTGTCCTTGACCATCGAGTCGGTGCCTCCGATGTTGACCAGGCGCTCGTGATTGGAGCGTATCCAGGCGTAGGGGCGCCCGTACCTGACGTAGCCCGCCAGTAAAAACAGGGTGCAATTCACCTCCTGTTAGGTGGACAAAGTGGAGGCTGTGAGACTGACTGAGTGAGCGGGTTAGATGTTGGGGAAAGTAAGAGTGGCTGATACACTCACAGGTACTGCTATCTCTCTTTCACTGGGAGAGGCTGGGAGGAGATGCTCCTCACTGCTGGGGTCCCTGAGGACAGAGAGAGAGAGAGAGAGAGAGAGAGAAAGTGGGCGTCTTTGTGTGTTTGTGTCTGATGTCTGCATGCAAGACATTCTGCACTGTTTATCACAGTTTGAGATGGACAGCTGTCACTCACACGTCTTCACCTGGGAGGAGTCATATACCTTACTCAAAGGGACAATTAGTAGTGTTTACTAAACAAGGAGAGATAAATAACTCGTCCCATAGAATTAGATGAATTTCCCCCAATCATATTTACGATCTGAAATGGAGAAAATCAGCAAATCCTCACATTTGAGCAGCTGTAATCACCATTTGTTTTTGCTTGAAAACATATTTAAACAATTAATCAATTATTGAAATTGTTGGCTACATAATAACTGTATCACAGTAACATTATAGGGGCTTGCTCATCAATTTAACTTTGCAGGGAATGTAAAAAAACTGAAAAATAAAACTGCTTTGTTTTGTACAGGACAAACAGGAAGTGATGCACCAATAGATGTCCATCAAGATGCTACCAACATAACCCTGTTGCCCAATTTCAAATCTAAAAACATCACACATACTAATCACACTGACATGTTCCTATTTCCAGACACATCTGTCTATCACCTGACAGTCTGCGGCTGGGTCTTGTTGGTGTGTGTGTGCGGCGGCGGCGGTGGTGGAGGGTCTCGTGGGCCCTGAGGCTCCCCGGGCAGAGGAGAGCTGCTCCTGCTGTCCAGGCTGGGGGAGCTGCTGCTGGGGGAGACATCGCTGCTGTTACAGCTGCTGGTGGAGGAGCAGGAGGAGGCTCTGGAGACCACAAAGCCTGGGGAGCGCCAACCCTGCAGGACAGGACAGGACAGGACATGCAGTCACTGATGATGATGAGAATGTGGTAAATACTAAATGCAATTAAGGTGTGCTTTTTTCTCCAGAAACTTACCAGATCCTCGTTGACCACCGTCAGCAGCAGCTCCTCTTTCCCTCTCAGCCAAGGCTGGAAGTATTTAAAGCCCTGCAACACAAACACATTCATACAAGTAACAATTTGACCAAGTTAACTGTGTGTGTGTTTATTCATCTCTGCATGAGCATTCACTGACCTGCAATGATCCAAGTAAAGCCAGGTCACTCAGGAAGTGGTGCAGTTTCCTCCTCTGCTCCCGCTCTCGTTTCTGTTTACATTCAGTCACATAGGAGGTAAAGGGTAAGATACACAATAGCACTAAAGCTTCATTTTACTCAATTCTGACCTTAAATCCTCCCATCATCCCCTTCCTAGTCTAGTATCCTAGCAACACCGCCTCCTCAGCATCCTCAGCATCCTTCATATATAAATACTCATGATAGGGCCTATTGAACGATGCACAACAGCGACAATGCAGACATTTAAACAAAATGCATGAGGCAGATTGGCTTCAAATATAATCTTTATCATAAATCAAAAACCCTGCAGCTGATAAAAAAAGAGCACATTGTGAAGGAAGAATGAACTCACGCTGCCGCTGCTCATCTTCAACCAAATTGCAAACGTCGTCTCCTCCACATGCGATCATGTCGTGTTGTATTCATTCACTATCACCTTACATGTTGTTATGCACGGCTTATATGCAGTATATGTGTGATACACAGACACACAGACGGGTGTTGTCTCTTTAACGGTGATGGGGATGTGAGGCCCCTAGTGGCCATGTTGGAGGACTACAGGTTAAAGAGTACAGTTTGGGATATGGGCTATTATGTCTTCTTTCAGACTAGTGGAAAGAAAGCATCCAAAATAACATTTCAGAGTTTATTTTAATACTGTAGATTTCTCATAAATTCGCCCAAAAAATATAAGATAGTGCCTCATTTGAATATTTAAACTTAAATTTTAAGGACACTTCAAATTAGGAAAATATTTATTCTATGTGAGCAATCAATGCAGAGATTAGATGGTGATATCTATTGGTGATTTTTCTACCCTATTCTCCTCTAGTGTCTCCATATATGGAATGTTACAGAAGATATCTGTAAAAGCCACTTTCTCAAACTGTTTTTTTTTTCTTCTCACTCTGAGCCATAAATCACCATTTGAGTAGCACTTACGCAGACAAAACTTTCCAGTTTTCTATATTCTGAATGTTTTTACATTTGGGTTTGTTCATATATCATTCATAGCCTGATTTATACAACATTTCTAAGGCTGTTTCAGATGTATGTAGTTATACAGAGATATATCCCAAATCCCCTTTGTAAAAGTCTTTGACTGTAAAAAGTCAACAAATAAAACAAGAATCTTGAAACTCTGTATTTAAAGCAATAGTTTGATGTTTAGGGGGCACTTAACTCCCTGTAAAACCACAACTAATAGGTTTTTATAGTTGAATTCAATGCATGAGATATAATATTTTAATAAGCGAACTTAAGAGGTGTTATTAGGCATATTTTTTTAAACTTTGGTCAAAGCAAGGCTCCTGGTTTTCCACTGCTTCCAATTTTTATCCTGTGCTAAGAAATGCAACACATTGAGGTCTATAGACAGTTCTTTCTCATAGAGATTATTTCTTCAGTAAAAAATATGCCCATGAAAATGTAGACAGTTTATTCTGCGTACTATTTATTTTGTTCTACACCATGTATACCTTTCTCATCTATAATTGAATACAAATCACCAATATCAGACAAACTTTACCGTGTTGTTGGTTGGCCAGTGAAGTCAAACATTTGAACAAACATGACAAAAGTAATCACTTTATTCAGTGTGAGTCCACATGGACAACTAATCAACCCATCAGTGCTTTTCAACGAATGAACAAAATGTGCAAAAAGAAGTATTAATTAACAGTGTAGCAAAAAATCTAATCTTTAAAAACATTGTCATGTTATGTTTATTAATGATCGGCTTTCTTCACAGAAGAAAGTTCAGCCTAAAAGTTCCTGGAGGCAAAGTGAATGAAGAAGGTCCTGATCTCTTTGGGTGAGATGGTCACAGCGAAAGCATCATCTCCGCCACTGCAACAACTTTTGTTGTCTAAGAAGAAGAAATACACAAACAACAAGGTATGTAAAGAGATGATGAAACTATTATTTCATAAAATATACATATTAAAGTCTTTCTCACTTGTTTTTAAGTTATCTGCAGTCTTCCAATTCCACCTCTGTAGACGTTTGATATCCCAGGTTCCTGTGAGAGAACGCTCCTCCAGCTCTTTGACTTCTCCAATGCCATGCAGAACATCCTGTTCACACACGGAAAAAAATCCATTGAAAAATAAAAAAGGTTATGGAAATTCCTCTTGCAATACCATGACATGAATACGTAGAAAGTATTCTTGTTGCACCTTCAAGTTTACGGTGACTGGCTTTGAAAGCTCAGGGTCTTCTCCCTCCTCAAAGAGATGCATGATTCTCAACAGGACCCGATTGTAGTCTGGCTCTGAGTGCAAATCCTTACCTAGATGTACATCATACAAAAAATAACTAATTACACTTTTAAGAATTTAATCCCCAGGGCAAACAAAGGTTTATCAATTTACCTGAGACAAATCAGAATGGACTTTCAAACCTCACAATATAACCCCCCCGGTATTTACCCAAGTTTATGTTGCTGAGGTGAACATCATGATCAGAGCTGTAGTTCCATCCAGGGATACTGAGGCTGAGCAGGTGGAGGTTGGGCGGCAGGACCACCGAACGCACAGGAGAACTTCCTCTGTGTTCCTTCTCCTGCCAGGATCTCTCTAAGTGTGCATGAGAAAAAAATGCCAAATAAACCCCAAATTAAACAGTTTTTTTATGTCATGCAGCTCTAAAAAATCTAAGCGCTCACGAGGTTGGTCAATGGGCATAATGACGGGTCTGTGCTGCAGCTCTATTGCCTCCCTCTGGTAGAGCCTGGAGGTGACACTGATGGAGCCCAGCATCATCCACAGGGTGGGCCTCACGACAGAGCTGTCATTGAGGGTCAGGTTGTAGCCGAGGTTCCAGGGTAAGCTGTTCCAAAGGCGGCGATGGAGCATGACCTGAGGCGGGGGGGGGTAAACACCGGATGTGTTAACGTATGTTTCTGTGTGAGTAGACCCCACCTGAGAGATATGTGTTGGGTGCTTTTTTGTACCTCTAGTTGTCCGTTGGCTTGGCTGGAAACACCGTGAGCTCTGTCGCTGACGAGCACCAGTCTGCTGAGGTCATCCTCTATATAAGCCGCCCGAACCATGGGGAAGTAGTTCTGCAAAATGCACATTGTACATTGATTATTCTATCATAAAACCAGTATTTTTCTTTCTATAAATCCAGGTACTTACTCTTGCTAAAGTGTTGTTAGTGAACTTCCTGTACGTCCTCTCCATCATCTGGTAGCCGTTGTCGTCTGTGTACAGAGTCCTGTTGTTCTTCAAGGAGGAGCTGGTTCTGAGGACGACCTCCGTGTTGAGATGGAGGGGGCCCAGCGAGTAGGTCTGCTCCAGCCTGTGACACCGCGGCCTGCTCCCAAAGCATTCTGGGACTCGGGTGGTGATGGAGTAGGTGTAGTCTTTATCGCTTTCCTCTCTACAAGATGCAATATGTCAGATTGTAAGAAAGTGTGTCACAATTAGGGTTCATTTTACTGCAATACAACTGGTTTATTGTACCCACCTGTAGAAGTGCTGCCTGATCTCTGTCACAATCTTCCCGGGGATGATCTCCATCTCCACAGCCTCGTACGCCCGCACAGCTGACCCGTTAGCGCTGAAGATGTAGTTATCAGAGATGGGCCCGGCTTTTATATCTCCATTTGCGTGGTATTCCCAGAAATCCTGAGTCATCCTTACTCCCCTTTTTCCTTGACTGCCGAGGACGACATACAAGTCAAAGGTCAGAGTTACATTGACATAGGGGAAAAGCATTTTTAAATGAGATATAAGAGTGATAGATACAACAAGAGGTCCAACTACCCAACTCATTATCAAATATCTATTATGCTAATAATTTAAATGTATGCTATTTACTGTCTAAAAGACATTTGAGAAGCTCGAAACAGTGATTTTTGCTTGAATATGACTTAAATGACTCATCTTAAACAATACATTTTCTGTAAATGATAAACAACTCCCTATCTATAGTGAAACATTACTATTAAGTAAAAGTATATCAGCATGCAGTGCAACATAATCTGTATATCCTTACAGATGGGTGATGCTGTGCAGTAGATTAGTATCCTGGTCAAACATCAGCTCGTAACAATCATTCGTGACAGGCAGGAGCCTCCTCCCTGTTTTCATGGAGTCCCGAATGTTGCGTCTCTCGAACAAAACCCCCTCGGCTTCATAAGTCCAGCCACACTTCCTCCCAGAGCATTTCTTCTCCGAGAGCTTAATCAGGTATTTCCTGTGCTGAAGGCCTCCGAGTTCCACCACGATGAAGAGATCGTAGGTGGCATTGGACTGTGCCGACCTCTGGATCTGTAACAGACGGAGGAAGATGTTATTGCTGTTCACATCTTTGCTCTCTTCTCTACTTAATGCTACTGCTGCACTATCATTTATCATTATCCTGTAATCGCTGCATGTAACCATAGTTCAGCAAAAGTTACATAATACTGAAATATATAAAAAATAACAACCTGTGCAGGCACTGTTAGTCCATCATCATCAAAGACGGCTGCAGAGGGGAAGGATACAGTGAAGTTGATGATGGTGGTGATGTTCCAGGCTAATGGGTTGTAAACGATTACGTGTTGCTCCAAAGACTGATGAACACCTGACATGAGGAGATTAAGGACTCGTTTATTTAAATAATATCCCAAACTTGTTGACAACTCTTCATGCTACTGTTAGCATTCAGCTAGAAGCACAAAATGTAGCATGCCAATAAAGCTGCAGTCCCCTTGTTAAATTTTTACACCTTTTCTGTGGTAGCGGCTGCCGAGGATTCTGGGTAAATCGAGATTGTGGGGCAGAAGGAAGAGTGCGGCCAGAAGCTCATCCACTCCCATCATGGCCTGCGTGAGATGCTGCAGGTACATGTCGGCCACCTTGGGAGACTCGGTGCCCGTGATGCCATCATGGTGCTGAACCTAAAACACACATGCATTTTCTGTTAAAATACATTTTTATCATGTATTTGATCATGAACAGACACAATTTGCTTTATGTTCTGTTAAAGGAGTTAAATATTTTAGACACATTACCTCTGAGACAGCCCAGCGGAGCACCCTCAGTTTATCCAGGGCCCAGTCTTTAGCTACAGGTCCGTCGGGGAAGCTTATTCGATACCTGGTAAAAAGAGTCTCCGCTGCGTGCAGCTGGGAGCTAGCCTGGCGTGCAACTCCTTTCAGAACATTTCTGGAGGCGTAAAACCCCGTCCACGCCTGGTGTGGTTCTAGGAAATAAATCAGCCACAGTAGAATATATCCACAAGAAAATTGTGTTTTTTTCGTCTTTTCAAATGAAGCAGGCAACGCTTTGTATTATATTTTAGGGTTTAAATTCTTACCAGTGGAATATGGTAGAAAATCTTCACTCTCACGAGGCTCCCACACAAGATCTGATTGGTAGATGGCTTGGAAGTATTCACTAAGAGTGGCATACTGGACCGTCACCCCAAAATCTTTGCTGTTCTGGTTGATGTACTTCATCAGAGGATCCATGTTGTTGAACTGGACCGATGAGTTGTAGAACTGTTTGTCACAGCCCTGAAACACGAGGATAGTGCGGGATATTTAGTTACATGTTCAGCTACTAGTTAGATTTTTTTTTTTATATTTTCAAAAAGGGCCTTAAGTTTCTATAGTTACCCACGGCCAGAGCACATGGTTCGTCCTAAACCACGCAGCCCTCTGCTTGATGTTCTCCACCATAGTCTTGGCATAGGCCTGTACTGTCTCCTTGGTAACGGGCAGGCTCATGTTGGGGTAAACTCCATTTTTAGGGGGATCGGGGAACAAGGCAACTCCATTCCAATAGAAACCAGAGCTGAGACGTAAGAACATGTTTCCTTTTGGTTAAAACAACTTCTTTGTCTATTCAATAATAATAACTTCATAAATATGGATATAGAATTATGGTGTCTGTTACCAATAAAGAGTCGAAACGTGGACTACCTGTTGGAGAATGGAAGGTGAGACGGGGTGCAATAGCTAAACTGGTCCATAGTGTGAGTGAAGATCTGCTGGTTCTCTTTTAGAGAGGGAGAACCTCTCCATACAAACTGTAATTTCTGTACAAAAACAAACAACAGGCCATTTTAAGGTTAGTTTCACAATGCCAGTTTACTTTTCTGGTGATAGTGTTTAAGAACAGCTCCAAAAGGAAAGTGTTCCTTTGGTTTCAAATGTGGTGAACTTTGTACAATTTGTGAATTTTAATAGTCATCCCTTCACTGACGGCAGTAGTATCAACTCATACCTTGTTTTTCTGCATGGTGTCTTTAAGGTCATAGTCAATGCGGGAGATGAGGTGGGCGTTGAACCCAGCCAGGGCAAAGAGGACCGGCGTGGTCGCAGAGGCTCCAAATGGATCCACATGCCAGGAAAACTGAGGACGCACCCCGAACGTCTCATAGAGGAAACCGTGTCCCTCTGAGGCAGCATGGGAAAAAAACAAAACAAAGGTTTGCTACATATCTTCTTCTCTCAAACTGACATTTACAGGGTGAGAAAACGTGGTGCACTACCTGTCATTTGTAGTATCTCATCGTCTAGATCGGTTACAGCCTCGTCGTGCATCACTTGGCCCCCGATGATGAACTCAAGTCGACCCTCTTTAACAAGCTGTCGTACCTATAAAGCCAAGCGAGCCAAAAAATGTTAAGTACAGTATATTTCAAGGATCACGCCAACATTTTTTCAATGGGAAGACGGACTGAAAAACAGCAAGTAAAACCAGGATATCTCAATCTCTAATGTACTCTTTTCACATTTCTTGCAAGTCCCCAAACTTTAAGAATTATAAGTGCATTATGGGAGTATACCTTTAAGAGAATTTAGCTTGTAGGTGATTTATCAAGACTATCTTGCGTTATTGCATTCCAGTACTGACTATTGACACATAATGTGTCCTTACTTGTTTCTTATGGGAGCCTGTGGCCACAGTATCCCACCACAGTCTAAAGAACTCCTGCTCCACAGCGATGAACCTGCGGTCTCCAGCCTTTGACAGCTCCTCAGTCACACTGGTGTACACATTGGCTGCATAGGCGTGCATGCTCTCCTGAGGAAAACACACACTCATTTATATTATGTGAAATTAAAAACACACTCATTTATATTATGTGAAATGAAAAACACACTCATTTATATGTTATGTGAAATGAAAAACACACTCATTTATATGTTATGTG
Organism: Anoplopoma fimbria; assembly: GCF_027596085.1. NCBI lineage: Eukaryota > Metazoa > Chordata > Actinopteri > Perciformes > Anoplopomatidae > Anoplopoma > Anoplopoma fimbria. Next base: position 21,191,550 of record NC_072455.1, on the reverse strand, counting down.
AAATTAAAAACACACTCATTTATATTATGTGAAATTAAAAACACACTCATTTATATTATGTGAAATTAAAAACACACTCATTTATATTATGTGAAATTAAAAACACACTCATTCATCTGCAAAATGTGGATCATAGTGCTTTGGTTAAAGGAAATAGTTAAACAGCAGGTTGTACATCATATGCCTGTCAAGTTTATCACATTAGGAAGAATTTGAGTGACAGAAACTCACCTGAATAGTGTACACCCAGCCAACATCCATGTGACTGTGAGGAACTACAAATGTTTGAATTGGCTTTGTTTCTCCTGCTGTGTAACAGCAACAAAGAAAAAACACAACAACTGCTAAATGTCTCATTGTCCTAGCCCCTAAAAGAAGAGAAAACTTCCTTATTATTATTGTTGTGCTGCAGCATGTGACTCTCTCCAGTACGGAAGCCCAGGAGAACCAAACGCGACGCCGCTTTTTGTCGACACGTGGTTTTTTGTGACCTCTACACCGGAAATAATAAATGTAAACACTACTCACACTTGGAGGTGACCACTCCGACATTAAAAACATGTCCAAAAACCAGAGGATAGCGTTGGTGTTTGGAGGCTTTGTGACCGCGGTTGCTGCAGCTTTTTACCCCATATTCGTCTACCCACTGACGCACAAGGAGGAGTACAGTAAGGCTTCACTAGTTACACAACCATGGCATGTGTGCATGCTCTGTCGTTACATAGGAAGCTTGTGAAGATCAATGTGTGCAGAGCTAAAAAAAATAAAAAAAATGCTGTCCACCCAAAGCATAAACAAGTAAACCCACTAAGACAAAGAGAGAGAGAGAGAGGGATGCCAGGAAAATCCATTCAGCTAAATAGTTGTGGTTTAACTGTATGTCTTTGTTAATCCACTCAACCTACTGGACAGCTATGATAGAAAGCTGCAGCCAGGAGACATGCAGAATATTGTGGATCAACTTATTCCAGTGTTACTGACAGAAAGAGAACGATGCAATGTGAAAATGTTGTTCATGACTGATTTTGACCTCTAAAATGTTCTGACATTATTCTCTACTGTTCTCTCTTTGCTAGGAAATGTCCAAAAGGTGAACAGGTCCGGAGTCAACCAGGCAGATATCCAGCCCGTAGGTAAGGGCACAAAGTAGATCTATGTATTACATTACATTACATTACATTACATTACAGTCATTTAGCAGACGCTTTTATCCAAAGCGACTTACAGGAAGTGTATTCAACATAGGTATTCAAGAGAACTACTAGTCACCAGAAGTCATAAGTGCATCTCCTTTCTTAAACAAGCATCTTAAAGCATAAACCAGAGCAAAAGTATAGTGCAGAGGCAGATTACTACGAAAACAATAATTGCAACAGACTAATCCGAATATAGTAAGTGCTACAAACTACTACGAATAGGATAAGTGCAGTAAACAAATACAAATTCAATAAGTGCAGCGAACTGATACAAATACAGTAAGTGCAACAACTAATACGAGTGCAATAAGTGCTACGAGGAAGGCTCAGGGTAGTACTTCTTGAAGAGGTGAGTTTTCAGCCTGCGCCTAAAGATGGGCAGCGACTCTGCTGTCCTGACGTCGGTGGGGAGTTGTATGTATGTATGATGTTTCAGTCTACAAAACAGGTTTATTATGTACCTGATGGAGGTTATGTAGACTGAAACATTGTAGATTAATATATCCTTACTAAGCAAGAAAACATGCTGTAATTAGTCAGTTTTTGCTGTCCGTCAGAAAGTACGTCAAAAGACTTTTCTTAATGAGATATGATATCATTTACAAGATATTCTCTTGCATACAGTATGTCTATCATACACAATGAGTGTTTTCATAGTTGCTCAATCAGCGGATCTTTTCTAGAGTAAACGTTGGTTATTAAAATGTTCATCCCAGTTTGTCAAAGTCCAAGGTGATGCCCTTAAATATCTTGTTTTGTCAGTTCAAAACCCAAAGATGTTCAGTTTAATAAGATAAATATCACATTTCCATATTTGAGAGGCAATAGTTTGCAATTGGTTTTCTGCCAAGCGACTAATTGAATAGGTGACTAATCATTCAGCTATCTACTTTTTATTTTTGTCTTGTGCAGTGCTTCCAAACTTATCATGTTTGCCTAACTTAGATATATGGGGTTTACAATATACAGATCAGAGTCTGTAACTGGTTTACAATATACAGATCATTTTGATATTTAGCTAGTACCTGAAGTATGGTGAATAGATGTTTGGTGAATGGAAATTTGATTTGATTGCACATACTGTTGAAAAAAACGTAGTAAGAGGAGTTACCACCCTTTAATGTATAATTTAATGCCTTAACAGTGGTGTAATGTTGCAGTTGCATGCATGCTGACACTGTTAATGTTGTCATATTTTATTATTTTATCCAAAGGTGTGAAGATTTGGTCTGATCCATTCAAGCCTGCAGACAAATGACCACCAGCGACGGCTAACCCTTCACATATTCCACTGACACTGATGCTGAAGAAGAGTTTGAACAGAGAGTGCCTGTCTGATGAATGCTTGGTGTGTGCGTGAGTGAATGTTTTCCAGAATGTGATTCCTTAAATCCTATAAATAAAGTTTAAACCTCTAATAACTAAAGTACTTGTGAATTTATGGGTAATGTTTTGTGATGACAGACAGTACAAAGTGCAGTGAATGTGAGACAAGAAGCACAAGTTTTACTTTCTACCCAAGTTCACTTATCTACCATGTGCTGCTAGTTCTCTTTTGTCCACTAGGGGGAGCTCTATGCCCATCTGTTTCCACAAAAGGCATTGAGTTGTCTAATGTTTTGTTTGTGCATCTTAGATATTTTGGAAAAACTTTTCTATTTCCAAAAGCCTTGCTCTGGTATGCAGCCTGTGGAAATTATAATAAAATACAGTGGTTTGTTTACCCATCCCTATTTCACCAGAATTTGTTTTGACATTTGATTTTGATTTAGCTCATATAAGAGTCATAAAAACGGTTCAGCAGATGAGGGACAATGTCCAGTAATGTGCAGTATCATTTTCCGAAATGGAAAAAGTAGAGACAAACTTATTCCAGAACACATCACTCCGTATTATCATTTCTCTGTCACAGACGCAGGGTTTAACTGTTGCTCCGCTGTTTAAATGGCATGTGACTCTAAGCTGTGTTTTTTGCCCATGGGCTGAAAGCAGAGGGCAGAGCTCCGTGGTCGCCTTGTTCAAAATCCTACCCGATGCGATCCAGACTCCCTTTACGAGTCCACGGGTGCTGTAAAAGCAGAGAATTCCAAAACTACAATTTTTTTCCCCTGTACTTTTGTGGTTTCCTGACATTGACCAGCATCCCCTTTCAGAGTTTGGTTCATCAAAGTCCTCTTGGAGGAGAGATAGATTAAGAAAAGACCTAAAGCATGTGTTTATGGTCCTTCAGAGATGGTGCATTTTTTTTTTTTTTAAAGTTGCCCTTAAACCTTTCTAAGTCCCCGATGTAGCCTGTACTTTCGGACATTTCGGACCCGTTCGTGAGGCCTCCTGCCAGCAGAGCCGACTGCACGGGCCAGCAGCGGCCACTCTCCTTCTCAACCCCCCAATCAACAAGCCCCATTGTTTATGAGAGGTTGTTATTGTTGGGCCGCATTCAGAAACAAGAGAAAACTCAAGAGCCCGGCTGTGCAGAGGCGTCCAAAGCAAAGAGAGCGAGGGGTGAGGGGGTGGCTGAGGGGAAAAAATGAAAAGCAGAAATTCCTCTCATTCCCCGCTGGTGTTTTCCAGATTCCTCAAGCGACAGCTTCTCGGGGCTGTGTGAGTGAAGTAAGCCACCAGAGGGGAAATTGAAGCTAACGGCGAGAGGAAGAGAACCACATTCTTGAGGGGACGCGTCACCTACACACAGAATACAGAGACACTCAATCTCTGTTACTTCGCCTGGCAAAGTATGTAACAGGTTGTGCAGCATGGCCTTCAGCTTTTTCACTCTTGCTTGGCCATGAATCAGTGCTTGAATCACTGTCACACCACGACATTTCATTTCAAACGCAAACTTGATTCTTACCGTCCGTCTATTCAGAAGCAGGCCCTTGTACAAGGATTTTACGGCTCTGTGTTGTTGAGTCCTCTTTTCGGTGTCCTTGTCCCATTCAGCTGAATATGTAGATAGACACCATCACCATAAAACATTCAAAAGGGTCAGAGCGCACTATAAACCAACATGAGTTCCACAATGTCCCCCCCCCCCCCACAGCACTTTTACTATCCTACTATTAACCCATCACACAAATCTGTCCCAGCTATTGAGTCGGTTCTTCAGAGAGCGGTGGCACATAGTCGCTCCGAGCAGTTTGTTAGGTGCGTGTTCAAGAGTGGCAGATAATTGGCCACGGTTTCTAACTAATTGCCATGGGAACAAGGGTTGACAGACAGGCCACGGGGTTGGAGTAACAGCCGAGAGCATTCGGGAAGGGGTGGGATGTAAAATACGAGCAGAGCAAACGCCTCGCATGAGTCAAGTGTGGAAAGTAAAAGCAGAAAATAACAAGTGAACAAAAACAAGACCTCTGGAGAGTTCTGAAGAGCCTCTTGATGACACGGTGGCATTCATTTCTATTTGGAGTGAATTAATTTCAAGTGTTACAGTTAAGGAGGTTCTTTTTTTATATTTATCTGCAAATACGCAATTAATTAAAGAGGTCCATGTAAACATCAAAGTATCCCCACATTACTACCTATGATGATTAATCTCTTAGTTTTATAGATCAACATTTTGTCACACGATGCCCTTTTACAGATGAAAGCATAGACTGTATCTAAGAAGTGGACGAAGGCACTGTGACATTATGCCGGACATTGTGGCCGTTGCCATCTTGTTTTTTTTTGGAACAGGAAGTGACAGGAGATGTAGGGGGTTACGCCAGAGGTTATTAGGTGACCTAAAATATTACTGTTAACTTTCATGAACTGAAAACACACTGAAAGGGGTTTCTGAAGTTCTAAGACAAAAACACAGAACATCGTGCTGCATTTAAGAAGACCTGACACTATCTATTGAGATCTTAAACTCATGTCTATAATGTTTACTGAGGTAATAAATCAAGTAAGAAGTAGAGTCATTTTCTCATAGACTTCTATACAATCACACTTCTTTTTGCAACCAGAGGAGTCGCCCCCTGATGGCCAGTAGAGAGAATGCAAGTTTAAGGCACTTCCTCATTGGCTTCACTTTTCAGAGCTGGAGCTTTTCGCCTGGATAAAAGATAGCTAAACATAAAGATGATTTAAAGCTAAACATGAACATTAGATACAGTCCATAGAGAGGTAATTCATAGCCAAAAAGTGACTCCAAAATCCAACTGTCCACGTTATAAGAACCAGCATTTACAAAGTGGACAAATATCCATGTATATTTATATGCAAAACAATACAGATGTGCATGTGTCAAAAAAAGGAAGAGCAAAGGTTGAATCTATGCTCTTTGTTAGTACACAACATGTTCCATCTTAAGAAACCAGTATTTCCAAAAACAAAATAACAGGAGTTTTAAAAAAAAAACCCATTCCACATTCATTTTCAAACTTGTAGTCCCAACTGATGCTTTATCAGATTTGACACACCTCCCTCTGCCACAAAAAAAGGCTTCATACAACTTTTTTTTTTTCACATATGCAGTAGTACTCATAAAGACCTGTAAACGGACTGTGATAAAATCTATTGAGTTCCCCTTTAAGGCCTAAGAGTGGATCCCTCATTCATTTGCAGAACAGAATGGATACACTCACTTGCATGCATAGCACTAGATTTCCCCAAAGATGTCACAAAAGAACAATATCACAGATTACAACTTTAAAACAAATTCAGCGCACACGCAGGCAAGTGCAAACACACACTCAAAGTTGGTTTTCTCCTACAAAACATGCCAGTGGTCTACCTTTCACATCTCATATACGCTGCTTAGCCTTTTTAAAACAATGTACCGGAGTGCTGTCCACATTCTTGGGCCAGCAGGCGCACGGCTGTGGAAACAGATAGTACAAGTCTGAAGCAATGTCTAGAAAAAAAAAAAAAAAAAAAAACGGCTCCGGCCAGGCTCATAGCAGGCCGGCAGGAGAGGCAAACTGCCCCGATGACAGTGTGGTCGTAAGCGAGCTAGAGTTACATTTTGTGCATTTAGCTAGTGTGTGTCATTCAGGAAAGAAGGCAAAGAAGTTTTAAGCTGAGAAGAACGCAGCATCCCCCCGGAGACTAAACTGTGGTTGTGGAACTTACTGGAACTCCAAACATCGTGCGTGTGCGTGCTTTTGTATTATGTTCATATTCGCCTGAAGCAGGACCACAAATAGATAATTATGGTTTGTTTTAGGCTGCATCTCCGATGCCCAGTCGTGAAGGCATTGCAGTTCACTGCTGCGGTGTGTCGGTCCAAAGCCGCGTGCATAAAGAGCCGATGGATAAAGGGGCAGATGATGCAATGATGGTTTGTTGGCTCTCTCTCCTTCTCGTTGGCCGGTGAGACTCTTACAGGAACTTACAGTTATAAACAGTGTGTAACGCTGTTCGGCCACCCAGTAATGTGTGAAAACATGCGGTGCTGTTTTGGCCTCTTAAAGTCTGTTTTTAGCTGAGCTCATGATAAATATTCACCTAGTAATTGAGAGGTAACATGGCCATTTTTCACAAGATTTAGAATGGTGTTAAGCCGTTTTCCTTTTTCGTTATTTATTTGAGTGACACGTTACTGATGCTAAGAATTCATTTTTGTTTGGGTTAACGTGCTAACATGACTTTAGCCACGCTGGAAGCCAGACAGGAAAGACCCAAAGTGGAGCACTGGGAATTCTTTTAACTGAATGAGCTATGACCGAAACGCACAATTGTGGAAATTTGATATTTTCACATCAGGGAGGTTAACATTTGTGTTTTTTAGTTAAATATCTCAAAAAGTGTGGGATGGATTGCCATGAAATGTTGTACTCATGTCCTTGTTTCCCTCAGGATGAATTGTTATAACTATTTTTTCGCCTCAACTTTTAATTTGGCCCCTATTCATGTCAAATGTTTAATATGTCCAATATTGGTTAAATACAAAATGCCTACAAATACAATGACAACCCCATTAACCTCAGTACCTTATATGTTGTGCTTATTAGCAGATGTTAGCACCCTGACGTTAGCACTTAGCTCAAAGCCCCACCGTGCCAAGCTCAGCCTCACAGAGCAGCTAGCGTGGCTGTAGACAATTAGCAGTTTTCCTGAGATCACTTGGCAGTTAGAGCGTTAATCACAGGACAGATGGAAAAGATGAATGTTTTTGGAGGACTCTGCATCACTTTGTTACATAACATGCAGTATTTTAACAATTTCATCATTCTTTGTTTTTGTCTTTTATTGCCTTTTATAACAGAAAATCATTTTTTAACACCTCTGTTGCACAGCAGCAAAAGCAGGATTCTCAGCCTGTTTTTTTTTATCACATCACAGAAAATGTGTCCAGTAGAAAGAGATGCAACTATTTAAAATAAATTATTACAAAACAGTCCCCTTAACAAAACACGTTAAAGGAACACGAGTGGTACCTACTGTGTTTAACCTCAACGGGTTCTTCTTTCTTCACAGCTCTTCAGGCAGCCAGTGAATGTGATTAAGCAACACCTCAGAACGGGGTAGGAAATTCTCAAATGTGGCCTGAAGGCTGCCAAAAGCCTGTCGCTTGGCTAATGTCCTCATATAGATCTGTAGAGGAAATGTTTAAGCAATTAGCCCGAGTTTAAGGTTGGAAAAAAGTTTTATTATTATTTCCCCCCATCCTTTCTCAATGGGGAGGAAAATCTTTGTTATGGACCGACCTCATCGGGGCAGACCATCTTTTCCTCCTTTTTAACGTGTCGTCCCATGTTCCACTGATTATATGGAACCAAAATGTTGAAAACCACAATTACGTTTTACTCGGAGACTGTTTGATTAACGGAGTCCTGCGAAACCACACACACACACACACACACACACACACACACACACACACACACACACACACACACACACACATGCATGCCTGCCTGCACACACACTGATTGAAATATTATTGTCACCCCTGCTAAACACACGCACCGCCGTCTGCGCTCGTGCGAGCTCCCACCGTCAATCACGTTATATAGCAGGTTTTTCCGTTTTAACAGTCCCATTATAATCTTAAAAATTTCTTATGCACTAAAATAGCCGCGGCGGTTGTTGATTTAGGCAAGGTTACTGACGAAGAGGGCCAGAGCTGTAAGCAATCACGCCGCTCTTCCAAAACCTCTCGGAAAGGCTAAGAAAAGAGCGAGGAAGAGTGATTTATAAGGCACCTTAACACTTGACACGTTTGTTCGTGAAAATAAGTCTGCGGCCTATCAAAGCCGTCGCTAACATTAAAAAAACATGGAGACCTTTAATGCTCGGTGGGCCAGCTTTCATTCATATTTCCTGGCACGGTGCTTTACACTCCCTCTGTCTGAGTGACTGTATCAAAAATAAACAGTTTAACCCCAAGACGGCAGTTAAAAATTTTACTGTAGTGAACAATACAGAAGGTATGCAATTTCACAGAGCGCTTTAACAGCAGGCTTTGCAGTAAAGATTGATAAAAATGAGTAATATTATTATTAAATACGACATACTGAGTATTAGTTGGACTCAATGTACCAGTGGGCTGGAGGAATCACAGTGTTGAAATACTTGCAGTACCTCGCTATGTTCATGCAGCTAGATTAACTACATCCTGTTATTAGTGGTTTACACACAGAGCAAATTAATTAAATAAGTCAAACCTGTATGTTATGGTATAAAAGCAGCTGCATAGAAGGAAATGGCTTTCATGGATATTTAGCATGCACGGTGAAGAGTCGTATTTTGGTGTGTATTTTCATTTGTAGTGTAAATGGCGTGTATGTGTGTGTGTGAGTGAAGACGGTGTGCCTCTGTGTTCCCCGTGGGTTTTCATTAGGGCCTTGTGGATGACAACAGAATATATGACTTGGCTCCGCACGGGAATTCGGGGAAAGTCATGGAATTTTGGACGCCTTGACGGAACACAGGCTGTCCGCTGTTGGCCCGTTCCCCACCAAAGAGGAGCAGTGTGTGTGTGTGTGTGTGCGTATGTGTGCGTATGTGTGTGTGTGTGTGTGTGTGTGTGTGTGTGTGCGTGTGCGCTGGTGGACCTTAAGGACATCTTCAGGGAGCTGACCCAGAACAATGACAGGTTTACGGCTCAGCACCAGGCAGGCGGACTCACATGTGGCTAAAATCAGACGGGGACCAGGATGGCCCTGAGCGCTGTAGCAGATCTGACACAACCGGATCGTCCAGATGATTAGGAACTCTGGTAATCTGTATTTGTGCCTATCCAGGGAGTCTACTGTATCTGCTCAATGCATCTACCTTCCTCACGTAGTCAAAGAAAAATTCCATGAGGAATTACTCTCCTGCCTTTTTAGATTGTTTTGCTGATGAGCAACGAGCAAAGTTTTTCAAGAACTTCCCCTCGCAAAACTGATATGATTCAAATCAAGATTTCAGTGCTGGAGACTTGAGGCAAATTCATGTCACAAGAATGAGGACTCGACCTGGATCTGACTGCTGTCAGACTTGATTTAATTGAGATTTGGCCTTACCTGAGACTTAAACACAAGTTTTGACCTGGTTAAATCCTGAAAATGTTCTAATGTGACTGACTTGCAAGTAGCCAATGAAGACCTGATGCAGACTTGTCTTGAAGTTCTACAACTTTGGACTCGTTATTACAAGACTTGAATGTTTAACTTGTCTCAAATGACTTGGGGCTTGGTTTCCGATGTCCTGTGACTTAACCTGAACTTAGTTTCAATATAACAAGACTCGGGACTTGACTTGGACTTGTCCTTGAGGTTTGAAACTTGGTTTCTTCTGATGACTTGACTCGGTCCTCCCTCAGAATTAAGACACGACTTGGTTGTGTCTCAAATGACTTGGCTTGAAATGTCTTTAGAATGCTATAACAAAACATGAGACTTGATTTGAACCATATACTATGAGGAACTATCTGACTAGTCTCAAATGATTTGAGACCTGAACTTAAGGATTTGAGACCTGATATTGCCAAAACTTAAATCCTGAATTTTTGAATTGTGATGTATCTCAAGACTTGAGACTTGACTTGAAGTTGTCTTGAATGAGTCGTAAAACTACGTGAACTTGTCCATTATGACTTATATTGAGACTTGCCATTACAAGCTTTGAGACGTGTATTGAATGACTTGTGACATGACTTGAACTCACCCTCATAATGCTCAAAAACAGACTTTCACAATAGCCGAGCTGCTGAGGACGGTGTCATAGTGGAAATCGTATTATGGTATTCTTCTGACTAGAAATGATTTAAAGCCTTGGAAAGGATTTTCTTTCCACAACTGCTCGAGAACCTCATTATTTCCTACATTTTGTTTCGCCTCGGCTGTACGTGCGATGGCTGGTCAAAAATAACCCTTGGTCATGTCGTGTGCATAACCCTAAACCTAACCACAGGATTAAATAGCGCCCATATGCTCTGATCTCAGTAGGAAATTTGCAAAAGCGATTGAATTGCATGCATAAAACCTCATCCTCATATTCTGTCCGAAGGGTATATACTGCTGCTATTTAATGCCATCCGCAGGAGAAAGCCACCCTCACATGAAAGCGGAATCATATCCCACCTGATCTACAAATGATCTCTCCCTTTGGGCTATGAGCTTACTTTGTGGTCTCCCCCTTTTCCCTGCTCCCTGCTCTCCTCATCCATCTATCCCTCCGGTGCTGCTCCATTCAGAGAGAGAGAGAGAGAGAGAGAGCGAGAGAGAGAGACCAAACCACATGTTTCAGGAAGGAATCCTGAACCGGGCAGCGTCCCAGACCAAAGTACCTCCAGCTCTCCTGCCCCATGGCATCACTTAGCTCTACCCTGTCATTAAGGACAGGGTTGGATGATTTGTGTTGGAACGCAGCGCTTTGTTCAAGTGGGATGGGTGCAGAAGGAGAAAGACAGGGAGCAAGAGAGAGAGGGGGGAGAAAGGGGTATGATGTCACCTCAGGTCGGTGCTCGATTTGGGGCGTTTGGTGCAGAAAAAAGACAGATGGAGATGGAATGATGTGGAATATGGAGAACAAGAGTGTGTATATGGATGAGTAGATATCAATTTTTGTACTGTACATGTGTGTGCGCAAAACGTTTAGTGTGTGTGTGTGTTTGCTGTGCTGTGTGCGAAGGCATGTGGTCGGAAAAGTATAGGCTGTTTTTATGTTGCGTTCGCTCTTTGTTTCGGTGTTTCTTTAGTGGACGGACGGATGAATGAATCATTCGGACAGAGGCTGAGGTATCAGAAAGAGTGGTTTGGCTTGGGGGTGAGGAGGAGGAGAGAGTGGGGGGGGAGACAAGAGGGAAGGGAAAACCAACTTGTACTTGTGGCTTCTGGATTCCTAATGCACACCACTGCACGGTTAATGTGCGTCTGCCTCCCGCTACCTTCAGTATGTCGTGTGGAACATTTCAGATCAACCACAGACAGCGAGGACTGAGTGTAATTATCCAAAGTATTTCTGTGCAAGTATGGTGCTGAGCTTTGTGTGCATTTTTATACTTTGTCTTAAAGGATTGTTTCAGTAACTTATTATCGTACTTTTGGCCCTTATTTCTATCCGTGATAATAACATCGTACTCACTGAGTAGATTGCTAATATCAGAATGCAGCAAACATGTTTAAAAGAAATCAGACAGAGCAAGAAAGACAGTCGGACAAAAAAATGGTTTTATAAAAAATAACAAAAAATCCTTAGAAAAGGACATGAAGGTGAAAAATAAAATGATTACTCAAACTATCTGTTGTAAACTTCAATTGTCTTGTGAGTTTGTTCATAAGCTATTGGAATAATCTCCAAAACTACAAACATCAGACCCAAATTGGCATAAACTGAAATTATAATATTTGTATAATTGCTTTTTTCCCTTGTATACAGGCTTGTTTTGGCTCTTCAGGCCTCAAAATACTATTCAATATATATACATTATATTATTCCAAACTCTTTGTCCTGGTATAACCTGCGGCAGGGCATCACATTTATTATTTAGGGATCAATATCCATATATCCACCACTAAGAACCACTACATCAAGTACTATAGAGTATAGGAGGATTTACGGGATGATGACGTTGCTATAATGAGTTATACTTTATAATATACCACTATTGTTTACAACGTGGAACTTTTAAGAATTTTACACTTTATCTTATATTTCCCCTGCAGTACATCTGTGTTTAATATGCCTGCAGTGAACCCCTACGGGACTTCTGCATAAAGATGATGCATCTTTTTGACTCTTGGCCATCTTTTGAAGCAAGCAATCAGATCAACCATAAATGGGCCGCAGACAATTAAACACGATGGCCGACTTGACGGATCTTTAATGGCTTTCGGGATGAAACGCCTCCTTACTCTGAAGAACAAGAACTTTTAAATCGACCTTGTGCTTTTCAATGTCGGCCACATCAAACAGAATTTTGAGTGGAGAGCTTTGCTTTTATTCATACAATGGTGAAAATATTCCACTGAGCCAATAGATACATATGCACACTTCACATATTCACACTTTCATTTCCATGTAAAGTGCTAAGGAAACAGACTTCCTGTGCACTCCTGATATCATTTCACATATTTATCGCAACTTTTATCATCCCTGCCTCCAATAATATTTAGATGGAAGGCCAGTTATAGGAGCAGAGTTCCAATAACAGAGATTAAGCGATCTTGGGGAGCAGTTTTTTGAGGAGAGATGCATCTGCCTAAGTCAACTCGGCCCAACACGGAGGAATTGCGCTCTGGAACGCGGTGGTGTAACCGGAGCGAGGAGTTTGGGAATAGCCCAAGGGAACTGGGCTCGGTTTTCCAAAAGCCCTCTATCTCCTGCGATATGTAGTGTGATTTGAGGAGAGACAAGGATTGTGTGTGTGTGTGTGTGTGTGTGTGTGTGTGTGTGTGTGTGTGTGTGTGTGTGTGTGTGTGTGTGTGTGTGTGTGTGTGTGTGTGTGTGTGTGTGTGTGTGTGTGTGTGTGTGTGTAACAGGGGAAGTGGATGGAGGGCTTACAGAACGGCTAAGTCAGGAAAACAAGTCTCAGGAAACCCTATACCTCATTCTGGCACCAGCACAGGCGTTCTTTCTCTCTTTTTCGCCATCTCACTCTCTTTCTTTCTGTCTCTCTCTCTCTCCTGTCTTGCTGTATCTCTCTCTTCCCTCTTTGCCTTCCTGTTCTGTAGAAAAGAGGAGTGAAAGCAACAGCAGTAAGGGCAGCCACTGAACAAAAGCCACCGTTGACACTTGGTGATGTTAATAAAACAGTGATGACCTTGTTGGAAGTTGAAAATACGGCTGTGGTGTAGTGGAGAGCAAGGTAGTTCTCCAATCAGAGGGTCGGTGGTTCGATACCCGGCTTCGGCAGTCGATGTGTCCTTGGGCAAGACACTTAACCCCAAGTTGCTCCTGAAGGCTTGCCATCGGTGTGGACTGGATGATGAATGTTAGTTAGAGTCTGATGGTGGCACCTTGATGGTAGCCTGTCATCAGTGTGTGAATGATTGATTAGATTAGATTAGAAAACTTTATTTATCCCAAAATGGGCAATTTCGTTCACAGTTTGGGTGAATGATATGTAATATACTACTGACCTGGATGCTAAATGACTGTAATGTAATGTATCAATCTTACTCTTGAAAACTTTTCATACCTAAAATCTATTTTCCCTTTTTTTTGCTGATTTTTGGTGTTTTATTAAAACATCTATATTTGCATTTTCAAGAGAAAACTACTATATTGGATAATATAAATAAAATATTACATTAGAGATAAATTATTTTTCTTTTCTTTTAAATATAGTTCTTAGTGACAAGCCCCCAGACAATTATCACACTACTAATATCTAGTAATCTTTAATTATTTTTATTCACTTTCATCATGCTTATCAGCGGTATTGCTAGATTGAGAAGGCAGCTGTTTTCAGCAAAAACAACCTCATATAAACCTGCTGTATGCTACCTGTCCATCCAAACAACAGGCAGATAAATTAAGCAATTAGCTGGTTAACATAGTGGAGCATTTAGAAACTAAAGAACCAGATATTTCCCTCAGGTGTTGGTAGAGACCAAAACAGAGATAAAAGAAGAGTGAATGTTGGATTGACATTCATCCAGTGGCCAGAAACACAAATGTCAACCCAGTCGGCAGAAAAAAAGTTGGCACTGTACGTTTCTGCAAGTTGAATGTTGATGTTTCTGAATCAAAAGTACGTTTCTTAAATAAGTTTCTTGTCAGCCTTGAAGAAACTCACAATGCCCCATGGTTAACATTGTGGAAAGATTGATTAGGTTTAGGCAACAAAACGACTTAGTTAAGGGTAGAAAAAAACACTGTTTGTGTTCAAATGATATCATAACCACTGTTACAATGTCACTAGGGTAAATAAATAAGATAACATAGTTTTGGTTCCACACAGGACATGAACAGTGGTCTTCTGGTTGAAAGTCCTGTGTTTGTTTGATCCATTCTCACTGGTTAGGGTTAGTTAATTTGGTATCATACCCCTGAAAAGTCACGCCTACTAATACGTTATATGTTAGGTAATATACTTTGTCACCTGCAAATGAACCAAAAAAAAGTTGACAACGTTTCCACTGATCCAAAGTGGCCAAACAAATCAGATGTTGCAGGCTAAGCAATACACAATGCACAGGAGTATTCAGTTTGAGTTTGAGCCATTGAACTGGATTCAAATCCCTCTGTTGGTTCAATCTTTGTTTCACTCTTTCTCACTTTCCCTTTTTCCCTCTGATTTACTGCCTCATCTCTTCCTCTCTCTTACACACAAGTGCTCTCATCTCTCTATCAGTGCAATTAGAATATGCTTTGTATGTCCTCAAACCACTAAAGTGTATCACATTAGCTATCTTTGTCCTTCTTTGTCTCTCTGTCTCCCAAGCACTCACACTCTTCCCCTGCCTGCCCTCTTTAATCTTATCCCTTTTCCACTATCCCTAAAGCCCTTGTCTGTCTCTGTCACCCCAGCCCCCCCTTCCTTTTCCCCCAAAAACATTTTCCACTGCGATTCGACGCTTTTCTCTATCTGCTCCCCCTGTCTCCCCCCTCTTCCTCCATCTCTGGACCCCTCACTGCACCTCCCACAACAAACACACCTACTCATAACACACCCCGGTCATCTTTCTTCCCTTCTTTCCATTTGTTTGCTGCCATCTTTTCCCCCCCTCCTACACCTCATTCTCCCTGTCTTTCCCTCTCTGTTTTCCTCCATCTATCATTATCAGCCTCTGTTTCCGTGTCTCTCTCAGCCTCCACCTTATCAGCCTGTCCCCTCTCTGCTCTCCCCCACAGGTCTCCCCCTGTCTCCCTCTCCTCTCGCCTTTTCTATATCCCTCCCTTTTCGGCTCTCTGTGTCCTCGGTGTCTGCGGGGGCAGCGAGTGGTCAGGCCAGCCTGCAGGCATCAACAGCACAGGGCCGCTGCTCTCTCTCTCTCTCTCTCTCTCTCTCTCTCTCTCTCTCTCTCTCTCTCTCTCTCTCTCTCTCTCTCTCTGTGTATGTGTGTGTGTGTCTATGTGTGTGTTTGTGAGGCTGATTGGCACAGTGCCCAGACCCACCTCCTGTGGTGAAACCCACTCCTTTTCTTCTTAGCACTCTGGAGTGCAGCCCAGACTGACCCTCACAACCACACACACACACACACACACACACACACACACACACACACACACACACACACACACACACACACACACACACACACACACACACACACACACACAGACACGGGCATGCAAACACATTCACAGATAACCTGACTGGCACACAGATGTGATGCATTAATACACACAGATAAAGTCTCATGAATATCCGGAGGGCAGAAAGTCAGCTCTTTTATATCTCTTTCAATTGGCCTCTGAACTATGCATGCATGTCTCCTCTTGTATGCATTGTGCCCACTGTCTGAGTGTTTGTGTGTGTTTGTGTGTGTGTGTGTGTGTGTCTTGGCAGCCAGTGTGTGTATATGCATGTCACACACAATGGGTCAGACTTCCACTTACTTCCTGTACACAAATTGATGTGTATATCATTGAATTCAGGATGTTTGCCTTGGATTTAATTGTATATACAAAAAACGGTTGACCTTCACAATATGGAATCATTTCACCCTTAGAGTGTTACTTTACCATTAAATGCTTTTTATTTACCTGCTTTTCCTTTTTTTATTATCTAAGAAACACCAGTTGAGAAAACAATCTCACCACATGGTCCATTTAGTGGCTGTTCTGGAGCCTTCGATCACATCGCATGATCTTCATCAGCAGATTGGGTTTGCACAACTGTTGCAGATTTTCAGATTTCTGTTTTTTTGACTGAAAAATGTAGCCTCAAAGCTTATTCTTGACCATAGTTTTGAGACCCATACAACTTTAACCATAACTTTCTGATGTCCTACATTTCTCAGAATGAAACCCCACAGAGACCAGTTTCTTAAGTATGTTGCGTACATAAAAAAATCACAAAAACAAACATGAAACCATCTTAAAACAAACGAGACATTTGACATTGACTACACAGCAGCTTCATAAAGGGCCTGTAGGTATTAGAGTGATTGTGTATGTATTGCACATTACACATTAAGATTTAGCATTAGCGTTCTGCAGCTTGATGGAGGCTGGAACAAACGATAGCTTCATGTGGTTTGATTTGCACTTTGGCACACAGAGCCTTCTTCCTGATGGTAGAGGTTTGTATTGAGAGAAGAGTGGATGTACAGAGTGCAATGGTTTTTTGATCGTTTCATGATGAGCTCCTGCTCGTACAGGCTGTGAATCTTTCTTCCTTATTACTACCATAGCTGTTTTGTACTGTTGTATAGCCAAACCATGCGGTAATTCAGAATCTAATGATGCTGTCTAGGATTAACTGGTCGAACATCAGCATGATCTGGCTGCTCACTCCATACAGCCTCAATCGCCTCATATTGTATTTCATTCTTCCCATGTGAAATTTATTGTGAGAATGTATTAAGAAAGGATGAATTTGTTTTATCCAAAAAAACTGCATCTCTGTGCGCCACGGGTCATACAAAACTGTCTCTGTTACAGTATTTTATTATTCTCATCAAACTACGACCGATATGGACGCTTTGGGAAACAGAATAGACATTAATCTTTATGTTTATTAGATTTCATAACACAAAGTAAAACTAGAGTTAAGTTAAATCTGTCATCTACAATATAATGTAAGTTCATCATCCCACTTATTTAGCTTCTCTTTGTACAAGAAAGTGTCTGGAACAATCAACATTGTATTATATTTCCTTAAATATATTATTCTGAGATATTAGGAAGAATGTAATAATGTTTTTTTTTCTAAATCAAGGGGCGTGTCCAAACAAATATCATTAATTCTAATATCTGCTAAAATAAAAACCTGCGCCAAACTACAAAAATAATGTCCTATTTTAAATGTTTTTGCCAACTTTAAAATGCATAAGAGTGTTTTTTTGTTTAAGTGGACAAGGAACTGGTACAGCGATGACTTCAAACTGGAATCATAGGAGGAGCAGTTGGTGTTTTATCAGTTCTCTGGCACATCTTGCACAGCTGTGTCACTCTTTCCATGTCATGGTCAACTAGCGTGTGGCTGCTGGCCTCCGCTCTCTCATATCTGCTTCTTGAGTCCTTCGAGCCAGACTCTTAAACGTGAAAAGCTGTGTTATTTATTCTCGCTGTCTGTTGCGGTCTTGGTGTCGCTTTCCGTTTTCTTTTTTTTTCCTTGCGTCCCCATCTTTTTAATAACTCCCTTCTCTCTTAATGACTCCCTACTCATTTAAAACTCCTTAGAGTAATACATGGACGTGTAATAGATAGACAGACTGATAGATCAAAATATTGAGAGCTACCACAATTTGTCCCAGATCCTTTCCCCAGATGCAGTGCAACCGAAGGCCAGCGCCAGGCCAACAGCAAACCCCGGCTGCTTGTTCCCTGACACTTGGATGCCAGCTTCTCTGTGGTTTCGGCCAATGAGCTCACCCTTCGCGAAAATAACAGCAGTGACATCACTGTTTTGGCCCATCGCAGCTCCCACCCAGTCAGGAGTCCGAGGTAACCCGCAGCGAAGGCAGGACGAGGCTAAAAATGAATAGAAAGGAAAAGAGAAAGGGGGGGGGGAACATGTTTTTTATTTAAAGGTAATAAGGTTGGTTTTATAGTCAGAAGAAGGGGAAGGAGAGGGTGAGGCCGGATCTAGTACAGACAACGGAGACACATATGCACTTATATAAATAGATACACATTTTTCTTTTGACCTCAGCCGTATTTTGGCTCCATCTCCATCTATTTCTACCACCATTTCACTTCTGGAGAGGTTTGTCTTAACCTTCATCCAACACTTTCTGTCTGCCTGTCTTTCCCTCACTTTTTTTTTTCCCCCTGAGGTCCTCAGCAGATGTACCAGCTGGTGTTCATGACACTACCTTGCGTTGATCTCCTGACCTTTCAACTTTAACCTCTCCAAACATCCCCCAAACGCACACACTATCTTTTTAACGGTCATTCGTACCACCTGACACATTTGCGAGGACACAGGAACATGTGCGCCAGATAAAACGTCTTTATTTTGCATGGGTGAATTTTCGACATAACAATATAGGATAAAGACCTATTCATATGTTCGTATGTTATCCAGATCTCACCATTGCAGGTACAGGAATAGTCAAGGATGGACTCAATTAAAATGTTACTACCTGCTACAGAAATCAGGTGATCCAACTTCAAAGATGTTTCAATCTGAGTGTAGCAAAACATTTAAAAGCGCTTTTCCCGAGGTCTGTTTTGAATTTTTGATCCTCCAGAAGTAGTAACTCCTGTTGGTTAGCCATTTCTGAAATTTAGACTTAGTTTTTGTTTTTTGTTGTTTCTCTTTTGCAATAAATGCCAGACTGAGATGTTTGAGCTCATTGTAAGACCTGAAATAATTTCTTGTAGATTGGATATTGCCTCAGACTGAGAAGAAGCAACTCTATACAAAATGGTATCATCTGCATAAAAATGTATGTTTCAAATACAGAGGAACAGATATTTTTAATGTATAGATGGAACATCAAAGATCCTCAAAACAGACCCCTGAGGAACACCACATTAAGAAATCAAACAGGACACCATCAAGAAATATGACACTGTCCTCCAAGAGGAACAACAAAATCAGTCGTTTTGGCGAGTGCCTCAGAACAATGTTCGAGTGATAAAACCATCAAGCCGCCTTTTTAATCATGATGGGAGAAAAAAAGAGGAAATCAGGTGATGTTATTGTAGAATGACAAAGTCCATGTAGGGAGGATATCGGGGTGGATGCTTTATAGCATTGTCCCATCATAAAACTGCTTTGGTGATAGGTGTCAGGTCAGAAAATAGGGCATGAACAAACAGTGGTTTATAGTTTAATTTGGAGGACTTCCATCTTGAGGTGGTTCCTAAATGAGGAAACTGCAGTGCCATCGACAGAATGAGAAAGTATGTGAAGGAAATGTAAGAAATGCTTTGCTTAGATCAACAAAGAGGCCAGCACATTATTGTTTTTCGTCAAAATTTTTGTCACAGCCGCTACTGGTTAAAAACCAAAACCACATTAAGTCACATTGTCTCACCTCGTTGAGGACGGAGACAATATTTGGTCTCCTTGTGAGCATTTCTCCGAGACGTTTATGCCACGGTGATTTGAATCGCCAGCCCCCGCGGTCACAACCTCACTTCATTAACCTTGAGAGGGTTAGTGTCACCCTCTCCTCCCTGTGGATGTCATGTAGGGTGATGGGGCTCTGGAGGGGGTCTCAAAGGAGATCTGTATTTGTGTGTGTGTGTGTGTGTGTGTGTGTGTGTGTGTGTGTGTGTGTGTGTGTGTGTGTGTGTGTGTGTGTGTGTGTGTGTGTGTGTGGGGGGGGGACTTGATGGTAGAAAGGAGGAGGAAGACGAGGGGGATCCTATTTGTTTGTTTTGCCCTCCAGACATGTCCGAGAGCAGATTAAGGGATTTAGCTGGGGGGGGTGTTACAGGAGGGATTTAAACTCCTCACCCATCTACATCCCTGGTTGATGAATACGCACACAAACGCACCCAGGAGGTCAAAGAAATCAAGAACTTGTCTCTTGTTTAAGATAAAAGCGACGTTAGTGACAGATAAGTGAAGGATGGAAGGATAGGTTGTGATGGAGGAGTGGGAAAAGGAGACGGGAAGTCATGTGTTGACACGGTGATACCCCTTCCAGCTGTCTGATCTTCTCTTGTTTTAGTGCTAATCCCGAACCTTAAGTACCAACAGCATTAGGGACCCAACATCTTGTAGCTTTGCCAGGTCTTGCACGCAATGGCTGTCTTAGAGAACAGTAGCTCCACTGTTAGCAAGCTGAAACGTTCTGCACTGTTCTAAAGCACGGATGCAATTAATTGTGTATGGCATGATTCTGAAATAACTATGCATTTACGTTTCTTTTTTTCCGTGCAAATTTAAAAAATGACTTTTTTGGAAAGTGCATTTCTCAGCGTCTCCACTTACTTCACTGAGTATTTTTACTTCATGGTACTTTATTCTTTTTCTCAACCACCTTTTAAGGCCAGTGCAAAATGTAAAAACCATGCATAATATAGGTTGCACTTTTATAGATCAAATAATATATAAAGTACTTAGCAATAGCTCGTTGACCAACTTGCAATAAATGCATTAGCAATACTAAGCCATTGTATAAAGATAACAACGGTGGTTCTTAAAGTGCATTTTTTCTAATATTTCTAGGATTTAAAAAAATGTTTTGAATGCAAGTCAAATTCTTCAGTATTTTTATATTGTGGTATTTTTACTTTTAGTAAAAGGTCTGAATAATGGTTTCAACACTGGAAACTAAAAATTGGTTAATGGTTAATTGAACACAATTAAGAAAATGGTGGAAAAAAAGAGCCCAACATGTCGTCTTCAAGCTGCTTTTTTGGACTGACTGACAATCCAAAGAACAAAGATATTACATATTCAATAATATAAAACAGAGAAAAGCAATTTTCCAATTTTAAATACTGCAACCTTTTATGCATTTGGCATTTTTGCATGAAAACCAATTAATCAGTTGTCAAAATTGTAGTTTAAACTCATCCTTCCATCAAACATTTCAAACAGCTTTTTTTACCGCATTTGAAAGTGTACACCACCTTCTAACACCAGCCGGCCACGCGCGCATGTGTGTGTGTATGTAATTTGGGTGGGGTTAAGAGGGAGGAGGTGTGGATCAGGGTGGGGCTGAGCGGGGTGCAAACTGCAAACAAACGAACAGAACGCCAAGCTCAAATTCAACCGCAGGTCGAGCGAGGCTGGGCCCGGGGCCTACCGTGGTGTGGCTCTTTTGTAATGTATATCAAGTTCACCAAGGGCCTTTTCATCTGACAGCCCATTGTTGGGGGGAAGGCTAGCCGGCGTTCTACTCCCCTCTTAACCCCACCCACCCGACACGGGAGCAGGTTGGCTCGCAATTGTTTTATGGAAATGTACGCGGGCCTGGCCGGGTGTCTGCCAGGCGAGGACAGAGGGGAGGGGGAGGAGAGGGAGGGGGGGGGATACTGTGTCCCTGTATGTGTGTGTGGGTGTGAGTGTGTTTGGGTAGATGTGTGTGTGGGGGGGGGGTTGGATGTGACGCCGACCCCAGCGAACGCCCCTGACCCTGAGCAGATGGCGAGGCAGGGTCTCTCCGCTGAGCCAGAATTAATAACGTGTGCCATGTCACATTGTCTGAGACGGGCCTGCTGAAAGCCCCCCACCTAACCCCCCGCCGCCCACTTCTATCCTGATTTTTGCACCCTCCCTCCCCCTCATCTCTTTCTCTCTATCTCTCCAACCCACCTTTCTTCTACAGAATCTTACTGCTTCTATCATTTTTTTCTTTTTACCTCCCATACATCAAATCACTTGTCTCATCCCCCCCCCCCCCACCTCCTCTGATCCCCCACCACATCCACAATCTCCTAAAGCTTCCCCGCCGAGTGCTTACTCTTCCAGGCACTCGTTTGCTCATTCAGTCATTCACTCACCCATTCATTTATTCACGTGCGCCCTCATTCATCCCTCTTTCTAACAGACACTCATTCACAGGTTTGCCCACTCGCCGAGGCTTTATTGGAGGACAATTAGGGCACCTGCGTTTCTAAAGCTCCCCCGCTGAATGCCTGCCACCCCGTTTCCTCACCCGTCTGTTCACACTACTACCACTGCTCACTCGCTCACTTGTTCTCGTATCCGGCCTCACTCACTCGCTCATGCACGGAGTCGCTGGCTCAGCCCGATCACTCCATGTCACTCGGTCACGCCACAGAGGATGCTAATAAATCTGAATACACGAGTGTTGGTCTCCAATTCTAAGACCACAGAGAGCTTTGCAAAAATGCTACCCAAAAAAAATAAATTTGAAAATCCTGGTCTCACATGGCTGTGTGGATGGGGAGTTTCTGTCAAGAGGCGATTCATTACTCTCATGTGATACACTATTGAGAAGCTTGTTTCTTGATGCAAAAGCTTGCGAAACATTTCTTGGCGGAAACGGTTTAAAAGTGCAGGTGCAGGCTCAAGTGACCTGCACACGGCCAAAGGTGGGCTTTCTTGGTTCAATGGGAACTAATATTTAATAAAATGAGTACAAATCTCAGAGTACAAATACCAAGTAGAAATTTTAACTTTCTGTTCTCATACAACTACAGATTTTTGCAACATTTTTGTTATTGTTGACAAAAATTGCTTTTCTGAAGCTTTTAGCTACTTCTTGTGGTCTTCTTACATTACATTACAGTCATTTAGCAGAGGCTTTTCTCCAAAGCGACTTACAGTCAGTAGTATGTTACATATCATTCACCCATTCACACACTGATGACAGGCTACCATCAAGGTGCCACCATCAGACTCTAACTAACATTCATCATCCAGTCCACACCGATGGCCTTCAGGAGCAACTTGGGGTTAAGTGTCTTGCCCAAGGACACATCGACTGCCGAAGCCGGGTATCGAACCACCAACCCTCTGATTGGAGAGCTACCACAGTGGCTGGATGAATGAATGGGTCATGTGATATGTGATAACAGTTTTTGGTGTTTTAACACAGAACACAGAAAAAATCAGCGCTATGGGTTGAAACAATAAGAAATATAAATAATATAATACTCAACATATATGATACATAGCATGGGAGAATAAATCTTGACTCAAGTACCAATTATTGGATAAAAATCTTATAATCATACTTTCATCTGGGGAAGGAGTTTGCTTAGTTGTCATGGTGACAGATATGCAACCTTTTGCTTTCAAGGTCAACTTTCTCACTGTAGAATAGTTTGGTTTAGTTAAATTGAGTGAACATTGGAGTTAGGAAAGATTTTGACCCATATACATATGTAAATAAATAAGATAATATCAGCAATATATAGAGAAGAGGGAGAATAATTGCTAAAATGTGGATGCCAAAGAAAACTTAATATTATATATATATATATATATAATGAATATATAAATGAATAGGTATGACAGGTATAGTTTACCTGTTACCTCATTATAAGAGGTGAATTAATAAATAACACATTGAAACTTTGACCCGATGGTGGCACTTTGTAACGTCAGATTCACCCATGTTATTACAAGTCTTCCTGAGGGGGACATGAATGTCCGTCCCACATTTCATGGCAATCCATCCAATAGTTACGGTACTTCAGACTGGGCCAAAGTGTTGTGTGGATGTCCACTATCCAGTCCGTGGGTGGGGATCCATCACAAATATTTGCAGGGCCTCCCTCTCTCCCCTCTTTCACTCCTGGAGCGGCACGGTGGCTGCCAAGAATGGATAAGAGGGTCAGGGATATGTCCCCCCCTCCCCTCACACACACACACACACACACACACACACATCCTAATCACCAGTCCTCTTCCTGCCCCTCTACGGCCCCCAGCGACCCCCGCCTCCCGTGCCTCTATCGGCCTCCAGACAGACAGCCTGGGAGATGGAGGAGGGTGCACGGGGTCACAGCCTCAGTGCTGCAGTCACTTGGCCAGAGAGTGTGTGTGGGCGTGCATGTGTATCTTGAACTGTATCACCTCTTCCCCTTTGTGTGTGTGTGTGTGTGTGTGTGTGTGTGTGTGTGTGTGTGTGTGTGTGTGTGTGTGTGTGTGTGTGTGTGTGTGTGTGTCATGGAGAATTTTACAATTTTTTGCGGACGTTGCAGGCACTGCAAAGTGTTTGTCAGTGTGTGTGTGTGTGTGTGTGTGTGTGTGTGTGTGTGTGTGTGTGTGTGTTTGTGTGTGAGGACAGAGAGAGTGGGCGTTAAGGATGCAAAGGTCAAGGTTTTGGAGGTTCACTTGGCTGAGGCTTGTTCCCTCTAAACCCCCACCAGCCAAATATGCAGCAGTTAGAAACCGTCTATCTAAACACTATCTCCTAAACAATCGCACAAGCAGCCGAGAATTTTGAAAAAAAAAGTCCTATAAATATACAATATATCATGTTTTGCAAGTTCACAAGTGCGTTGGTTGCAGTAAAAAATGAGAGCAAACTTAGAGGAGGATCATTGCAGGAACAATTGTTAGATTTCATTTCACTGAAACAACTAATTTGAGATATCCTTGAGAGACAAAAAATGTATTTCTTTGGGTTTGGGTTGATCTCTCCAAAGCACTCGGTACCCACTAATAACCGTCCATCAATCTTGTTTTGTCATGATATAATACAGCCTGTCACTCGCTCTACTTAAAACAACATTAACAATCTGTATTGCAACACTATCGGGCTGCCTCTGCAAGGAGTCTCCACCAAGCCCCGGCTTTAGAAGTCTTCACTGACAGGGGCGGCAGGCCAAGCTAAACGAGTTATGCTCTTAGTTTACTGGACGTCAATGTCCCTGGAGGGGTCTTCGCAAAGTGGAGGGCTTTACTTTTGTTGGAAGGTTCCATTGTTATGACATTTTGACCCTGTTCCTGATTAGTCTCTTAAGGATTTGAACTTTTTTTCTTCTTTTTTTCTTGGACATAACCTCTCTGAAAACACTGGCTCCCGGCCTAGCCGACCGCGATACCCAATCTTTAGGCTCAGGAGATGATGTTTCACCCACATCCTGACAACAAACAAAAAAAAAACTTTTGAGGTTAGAGGATTCTTGCAGCCTTTACTCCCAAATCAGGCTTTGGACTCGTGCACATACCAAAGGGGTCAAGGGGAGATTTCGTTTGGGGTGGGGGGGGGGCTGCATGCATCGACTCATATTTTCCGAGGTGGAACGTGGATGTCACTCACAGTAATGCACAGCCAGTGAAGGACTGAAGTGAAAGTGACTGCATGCATCGCAGCTGAGTCACCAAAGAAAACACTGATGGAGTGAAACACACAAAGACAAATCAGCTCAGATTTCCCCTTCGCATGTTTTATGATCAACTAGATTATTTTGTATCGCTCTCACTTGTCTGATGTTATTAAAGTTTTCAAGATGAGTCCACAAACTGCCTTTAACAGCACACTGACATATAAAATGATGAATTTTGATAATTTCAGTTTTCTGTTCTAAGAGGACACGACACATGTACACTCACTGAAAAAAGAACAGCAGTGTTTTTAAGTTCTTTGGCTCTTTAGTTAACAGCTTCTCCTTAAGGAAATTTAATTTATCCTCTATAAAGAGCTTAAGGGAGTCTCACTGATAGCTGTTAAGGGATTGGAGAGGCATTGTTATCACATGTGGACTAAGAATTGGAACCAGCAACCTTCAAGAGATTTGTTTGGCTGTTCTTGTGGGATCCAAATGCTTCTATTTCCTAATAGAGCAAAATAACTTTGAGAATTAAGTTTTTTAGGGCGCTGGTTTTAAGTATAAGCTTGCTTATTTGCTTTCTTTATGAGAGTTAGTTTAATATGGGCTTCATAGAAAAGTGTTGCCACTGATTGCTCTACATCCGGACAGAGACAGGCTAGTTGTTTCCACTTGTTTCTAGTCTCTGTGCCATGCTAAGCTAACCGACTGCTAGCTGACGCTTCATATTTAGCGTGCAGACACAAGCGTGGTATCGATCTTCTCATCTTACTCTTGGCCGGAAAACCAATAAGCAGACATCCCATAAAAGTTTAAACTATTCCTTTTACACACAGACATGAGGTCCATCTTTATATTGTCACTCTTAGTGAAAGGAGTACTATAATTTAAAGGATGATGCTGGAAAAAAAACTTCTGCAAGACACTTTATAGATTATTATCTTCCAGTGAAATGTTACTATACAATGTGTTTCATATACATCAAGTCAAAATACATGGTTGGATGCCCACAAATATGGGATTTCACTTCATTTCAGACCACCGGCATACTTCAATTCCAATATATGTCACATTTTTCAAGGGACAGTTTGCAAGCATAAATAAAGGCAAAAAGCTGCTTTAATACTTTGAATAACATAATGCATTCAACATCTTTTCAGAGCTTGTGAAAAACTCTGTTTTTTTTATCAAAGTATAATACCCTAAGGCTGATTTAAAAAGATGGCGACAAGAATCAGAGCCAAGAAATACAACTTTTTAAGAAGAGGCTTCCCTCTGGTGAAAAGGAGAGTGAAATCTGCCGTGTACGATCCTCGGCATGATGATTTGAAAAGTGCAAATGTTGCAGAGCTGATATCTCTCCTAAAGTGACAGAGAAAAACATGCTGTTTTTTGCTTTTTGTATCTATATGTGCTCGTTGTTTCTGCTGATAACCCCTAATTGATTTATGGGTCCTTGTGCTTGTGTCGTGCTTGCGAAAGCCTATAATATGATTCTATTACAACAATATGAAAGGCTGTAAAATACACGCACTGTGGATTAATTACACCTGACTATAAATTGGGGGTGTTATCAGTTTGCCGTCAGTCTGAACACATTGTGAAGTATTTTATTGAAGCTATAAACTGTCTGTTTCTAAAGGTAGACTCTACAGAGCCGCTCTCAGTCAATCATATCACATTGCTTATTTTCAAACGTCATCCACAGGCTATGTCAGAGCTGCCAAATCGCAGTTTTCTCCCCCCCCATGTACGTGTGGCAGCTTGAACTCACCGTGAACCGCACAGGTCCAGGAAAAAGGGGAAACGTCTCTTTCCTCATGCCTCCCATTGGCCTCTCTTTCAAAAGAGTAAAGGCTTTCAAAACAGGCGCTTCAGCTCCCCTGACAGTCTGCAAACTTATCACCCTGTCACTTTTTTTCCTCCATGCTCTCAGATGTCTTTTGGGCCCTAATTGTAATGACAGTCATGTGATAAAAAAAATGAATAAAGAGGGAGGCTTTGAACAGAGGGCGATAGGGGAGTAAAGGCGCGCCCCCCTCTCGGACCATCATTCTCTCCATTTGTCAAGCTGTCTGCCCTCCTCCACCCTTTGGGTTTCCCCCGTGTGACTGGAGAGCAAGACAGATGGACGTGGCGGACGGATGGACGGACAGGGACGCCCTTCCCTCTGCTGTGAACTCAGACTCACACGAGCCAGAATTGATTTATTAATCTTGTGATGTCCTCTGAGGGAGCATGATATCATCAAGTCGTTGCTTGACTTTAAAGGGTTTGTTGACTGCGTTGGTGTCAAATTCTGACTTCCTGTTTCTGTCTGGCAACCCAGCCGGTCTTTTGGTATACACGTTATCTATGTCTCTAACATTTGACCCAGTGTCTCTCGAGCCACCCATCTTTTCTCCCTCCTGTCAGTGGTTCTCACTCTGACTGTGCGTCTGCTCATTTCAGGAAGTTTCACCACCCTCTGGCTGTATCAAATGACTTTGAGTCAAAGAGCTGCTAATCAGGAAACTAGAACGGCACTTCCTTAATTGGCTTCGCTTTCTCCCTTGTTCTGTTTTCACTTCCTGCAAATCTGCAGATAACAATAATTTCCCCCCTTTACTTTTATAATAAGTGCTAGCAATGCTTAGCGGAATAAGCGGGATGTGAAAAAATTGCCTGGACCCGAGAACAAAACCTGTTAATTTCAGTTTCAGCTTAGCGCTCAAAAGAAAGGAATTATGAGGCTTTTACTGTCAATCTCTGCAATCACAAAGTTGCTTCATTCGACGACCCTTCAACCTTTTTATGAACAAATACCGGTGTTGGATAACATACAATACATTTGACAACTTGACAGTAGGCCAAATCAGCGATATGACAGAAGGGGTGGTGAGTGTAGTTTCCTCATGAGGACAAGAATCCTTCTATCTCAATCTCCCTTTCCTTCGGATCCGTGAGCTTAAGCAGTCAAGTGTGTGGATTTATAGACCTGAGGCTTATGGCTTAGTCATGATTGCTTGAATTGGCTGCGTCTCAATTAAAATAAATGTTTTATACTCCTAATGAGAAAACGGGACGTAGGGGGAAGATGGAGACAGCTGTAGTAGCTCACTGCATGCTCATTGGTTTTAATAAAAGCACTGGAAAATAACATGAAGAATTGGTGCTTTTTCTTCTGCCAATGAACACTTTGAACACAAAAATCATGTTTCCAGATGCATGAAAATGGCAAGGAGGGCCCGAAGGAAGCCTTAATTCAGATGTTTTAGGGGTCTTTAAAACATGTTGTATATTTTACAACGGCCAAAAAGGTTAAAGTTCATATCCTGAATACCTCTAAATGTAAAAGTTAAAATATCCTCCAAAAAAGAGGCCTTCTTTTCTGCTCTCATTTTTCTCTGAAAAGTACTTGCACTTGTGTAGCCTTTTTTTTTTTTTTTTTTTTTTTTTTTTTTTTTTACTGTGTTCAGCTGTAAAACATTTGAGGAAACTTTATGCTTCCCCATTCAACTCTGAGTGTAACTGGAGGTTCTCCACCGACTATAAAAAAGAGAGGGAAAGGAAAAATGGTTGAGGGCAGGATGAGGTCCTCGTCTCTGTGTCTTCACAGTGCGGGCCGCGGGCCAGGCACTGTGCAAAACCTCATCCCGGCAACTCTTTTCTCTCGGTTTTTTTTCTCCCTCTTTCTTTCTGGCAGAACAGTGAAGCTCCATAAAAATGAATTATGCATCTGAAAAATATGAAATGTGTACATTGTGCACTGGAGAAGATCGCAGCTGCTATTTAATACAGAGAATGTGTCTGGTGTGTGGATAGGTAGGCAGAAATATACATTTTTAAGTGTTTGAATTGCTTGATTTGTTCTTGATTAATATAAAGTTAAAGAAGCAGTTCGACATTTTGGGAAGAATGCTTCTAATCTTTTTTTGCAAGAGTAAGTTGAGAAGATTGATGCCACTCTTATGTCTGTAGGGTAAAATAAAAGAAAAGCTGGAGCTAGCTGGTCAGCTTAGCTTAGCACAAAGACTGTAAACAGAGGGAACCAGCAAGCATGTCTCCGTCCAAAGGTTACCAACACCTTTAAAGATCACTAATTAATATGTTTTTATTAGGTTTCTTTAACAATTAGAAAAAAGAAAGTGTAGAAACAACAATTTCTGTTTTCATGTAACTTTCGACAAGAATGCGAATAAGCGTAATTCACAAAAAGCCAAACTCTTTAACCAGTCAGGCCCTAATATTTCAAAAAGAAAAACAAGTTTGTTGTTATAATATTTAATGGCATTTAAACATTACTCACTTTATTCATTCAGCCAGGAGCACATTTTCCCACACAAAACAGTATCAGGGAGATCTAACAAACAGGAACATTCCTTGCCATCAGTGTGGTCTCAGAAACATTCACTTTTTACTTTGAAGCTGGAAAAACACCCACGAGAAAACACAGTTGTAAGGTGAACAAAGATGCCAAACAGATTTAAATGAAGGCTGTTGCAGAGACAACAAAACAGACCTACATGAAGGTTTACGGCTTTCTGACCCCTCCCTGATAAACAAGAATGACTTGACCCCGTTTGTGGAGGGGAACGACACAACACACACACTTGTGCAAATGCACTCTGGCCAGGGGGCAAACAGAAAAAGGCTAGTAAATCCCATGCCCACATTTTCAAGCATGATCTTTCCAAATAATAGCCTCCCTTGTACTTTGGCTGAGGTTTGGGCTGTGAGAAGGGTGGTCATGGGGCTCCCCAATGTGATGGCAGTGCACTAATCTGCCCTGTACGACCCATTCACATGTGTTCACACCATTGTTTCCACACTCCAAACAGGAACTGCAATGTTACCCAAGGGAATTGTACATTTGGTGTGCAGAAACACTTTAATTCCCCACTCTTATTTAGAGTCTTGTGTACAATATATATATTTTTTATTTTTTGGCTGTAATAACATGCAGCTGTTAATGCTGTATACACCAGTAGACAGGATGAACACTACACAAATATGTGTGAGCCTGGGAAAAAACCAGATCGGCGGTGTAATTTATTATCCGGTAAAACACGTGGGAATACTATTTCAGCGCCACAAGATAAACAACTTCTCCACTTCACGCAAATCTCGCGATAGCGGACGCTCCCTCTGTGCTCGCCTATTGTGAGAGTTTTCCAACTCTCGCGGGATCTTGGAAGTTTCCCACGCCTGTTGTTGTGGCGTCTGCCCTCTCTCTGTGTGTGTGTGTGTGTGTGTGTGTGTGTGTGTGTTGCTACCCCCCCCTCCCTCCCTCCCCTCTCTCTCTCTCTCTCTCTGTCTTCCTCGCCCACCCCCTTCCTCTCCGTCTCCCTCGTCCCTACACCTCCAGTCTGCTTCTGTTGTCTCGGCGGGTTGTTGGGCTGTGTGGGAGAGTAAAGGATATCGCGAGTATTGGAGTTTTGGTGAGAGTTTGTGGAAGATGGCGCCTGTTGTGACAGGGTGAGTCTGAGATTCGGGGCTGTCCGTTTGGGGAGAGAATGCAAGTTATTACCACGAAACGGCTTTATATAAACCCCTGCGCTGTGGCCCGGTCACCCCGTAGCGTGTGGACCAACGGTTTACCCCGTTCAACCGTCTCTTTGTCTCAACGTGTCCGCGTCTCTCTCTCTCTCTCTATCTCTCTATCTCTCTCTATCTCTCTCTCCCTCTTTGACCAGTTAACGTTACTTGCTTCCGCTGACTCTATGACGCCATATTTTTTTTTTTTTTTTTTGAATATAATAATAATAATAATAATAATCCTCGTGAACGAGCTTACGCGTAGCCGGGCGACCGCGTGAACGAGCCTGGCTAGCTGTCCGATAATGGATGCCGGCTAGAAACACGTTGTGGCTTTGTGAGCAGGGCATCCCCTCTGGCACTGCTTATTTTAATAATAATTAATAAATAAAACTATTATTATTATGTTTTTTCTTGCTGTACATATTTAACTTTTGCTTTATTTTTTTCTTCACTTCAGCTTGGTGTAAAGTGCCAAAACACAGTATTATGTTTACTACTTTTGCAACATTTTGCATATGAAACCCTAAAACATAACACTGCAGTGCAATCTGAATTAAATTAAAAAAAATAACAATAAACATAAACCACCTACTGCAGCCATGTGTGCTTTAACCCTATCACTACCACACAATAACCCAAATATTTCACTTATTTAAATCATGTGATTTTTAGTTGTTTCTCTCCTCCCGCCTCCCAAAAAAACCAGCTTTTTATATTAAAAAGATGGTTTTTGTATAAATATACACCACCCCTTCTGTCATATCGCTGATTTGGCCTACTGTCAAGTTGTCAAATGTATTGTATGTTATCCAACACGGGTATTTGTTCATAAAAAGGTTGAAGGGTCGTCGAATGAAGCAACTTTGTGATTGCAGAGATTGACAGTAAAAGCCTCATAATTCCTTTCTTTTGAGCGCTAAGATGAAACTGAAATTAACAGGTTTTGTTCTCGGGTCCAGACTTTTTGTCTTCTTAGAGACATTTTTAAAGGCTTCATTCTGCACCGTGCACGTTCAGTTATTACCACAAAATCACAACATCTGTGATAAGTATGTCAGCAATGAGAAAATGATCATTGAAGAGATGATGACAATGGTATGTTTCCTCACACGAAGAGCAGAGCGCTGCTGCATTGATTTGTCAGTCTTTGCATTGTCGGTAATGCGACCATATTATTCAGCATAAATGGACTGTATCCGTGCATTTACCGCTTTGGTCATTATGCAGTGATAACCCTGATTTTTAATAATGATCTGCCTGCACGTTAACTAGACGCAAACCTTTTTTTTTGTTTGTTTTTTTGTTTGCACTCTTGAGCTATAATCCCCCACAGACAGCTCAGTGGGTGACAGACATTTGCTGTGCTTGTTGGAGGTTGTGCATGTTCATTTGGGGCTTTCCAGCAGACCTGAACTGATTTCGGTTGAGGGGGGTGGTGGGTGTAGGGGGAGTAAGCAAAGGGAGGGAGCAAGCTAGAGGGCATGCGGGTCAGGTCTGGGTGGCTGGCCACCTGTCCAGATGATATCTGCAGATTCGTGTGTGTTTTGCTGTGTGTGTGTTTGGGTGAGAGAGCTTTAACACAGAAAATTAAAGTGCCATAAGGGGTCTTTTTGGCTGATGGCAGGCCGTGTTCACATTAACGGTTGGAGGCATCGCTGAGCCCGACCGTAGCCCCGTGTACCGTTTGATTGGTTCTGGCTTTACAACAGGGAGGGGCTCCACAACCACAGGCTTCTTAATGGTGTTATGACTCTCTTGTAATTGCATTACAGAGATGCTGTCGTAATAGGTTTCTGTCTTTTTAAATGAAAAGTTTCAGGTTGTACTGGGTCTACTGTCCCTTTGAAGTTGTTGCTTTGTGTTTCACTTTGAGACATCAACAAACGATAGCAGATTATCAAGTGTGTGCTTTGTTTGTGTCCGAATGCCGTCAGACAATGTTTTCTGACGCTAGATGTTCCTGACTGCAGGTGGCCATTACTAATTATGTTGACATCAGTTCACGACAAACTTTTGCTTTTATGAAGCAATATATTTAAGTGCAGAGATCATTTCATTCAAGCGCAGCTCCTGTAATTGCCAAAGAGCTTGAGCCTTGTAGCATGGGTTACGAAACACATGACAGCTATGACTGACGATCTACTGGATATTTCACAAGTCAACAACCTGCTGTGAAGAGTTTAGAGTTGGCTTCTTTGCAAATAAGGGGGGGGCTGCCTGTGAATAACTATAATTAATTATTAGTTACAGTTAGACATTACAGTGGACATTAAAGGGGTCTTTGCTTAGGGTTCTTTGCAACATGTCACACAGCTCACATCACACTAGGAATATCCTTTAAAACCAAACATAGGCTTTAGGGTTTTTCTTTTGTATGATAAAGCGCAAGCTATGCATTGAATATAAATGTTTAAAACTGATATCTTACAAGAACTTGACAAGGTTTCATTTGATGTCATTTTACAACACATGCGACGTGAAATACATGGCAGGGTCTGCAATTTAAAAACTCTTCTTATTCTCGAAATCTCCTAAAGGCAAAAAAACCAACTTGCTCAGTAGGACGATCAGGGTGTCGGGTTAAAATAAACACTTTTTTGGCAGAAATCACTGCAGGCGAAATTCTACCATGTACTGTTTTTCAAGCCGACAGTCCAAAATTCCTTAAAGTTTGTTGTTAAGAATCTGGTAATGTCAAATGTTTGGTATTTTAGCTTGAACAGGTCTCAAATTAATAATCAATCATAAGAATAGCTTCAGACCCCCCCCCCCCCCGATATCCGGTTCTAAACGGCGACAGGTTCTAAATGAGTAAAAACAGGAGTATTGATAAGGTCCGAAGATAACGGTTCTGCTATTGGCACCTTTAGAAGTTACGGAGTGAGATCTACGCATAAAATAGCAGCGTCTCAAACCTCAAACCTCCTCTCTCTGTCTCTGTTCCTGTCTTTGCACGAGGGCGGAGTCGTGCTTTACTCTGAGACACACACACACACACACACACACACACACACACACACACACACACACACACACACACACACACACACACACGTGCACACACATGCACACACACACCGACTCTGAGACACACATCATGGCAGAAAGAAGCCAAAGATGGAAAGTGTGGCTACATATCACTCCAGTAAATGCTGATATTTCTCGTTGTCACAAATGCAATAAATCCCCTTACGAGTAACAGAGGTAATACCAGCAATTTATCAAAACATTTGTCGAGCAAGCAGAAAATAAATCTGCAGAAATGCACAGTTTTCGACTGATTGACGAGCAGCTGTCAATCCTCGTCTATTGCAGTTAGTGACTACAGAGTTTGCTCATAAGAATAGTCTCATAAATGAAATATAATCACTTAGCTAATTACTTAGCCGCAAATGCTTTTTAAAGATTTTGGAACTTTTTGAATTGCCACTAAAGAAAGCCTAAAGACGAGATAAATAAAGCAATGTTGATTCTTTGAGTCTTTTTGCTCACAAAATAATCAAAAAATACCAATAAGAGTATCAATAGGGAACCCACCCGATAAGCAATACTGATGAGAGTACTAGTATTGATAAAATCCCACAATAATGAAAATGAAACGGCGTTGTTGTTTTTGTAATTTTTCCTCCTCTCTACCAGAGAAAGTGATTGTGAAAGCTGAAAGAGCAGCACTGTTCACCTGGGATGATAAAAGCATGAATCACTTATTTCAACACCGCTCTGCTTTTTTGCCGTAGCCCCGAGGGACGGGATTCCATTTTGCTCATTCCCCCCCCTCATTCCCCCCCTCCATCCCTCTGCCAAATAAAAAAAAAGAAGAAAAAAAAAAAAAAAAGAACGCTGGAGTCTTTCATGCCAAAAGCCAAGCGTCTCTGTGCCGGTGTAATGATACTACTGAGCCTTTTCTTTGAGACGCAAACCTTGTGTTCTTGTATTTGTTAGCATATGAGCGTGCAAGTTTGAGCTCTGCGGCTGTGTTAACGGGGATCAAGTGAGTGCATGTGGAAGGGAGAGTACATAGACGTAAACGTGCATCTGTATTGTTGTGTGTGTGTGTGTGTGTGTGTGTGTGCGTGTGTGCACGTGCATCCTTTCTCCCCCGGGTCTTCTCCTCTTCCCTGCTTCCCTTTTAATGAAAGGAGAGGGTTTTTAGAGAGAGCAGCAGATGTCGAAGTGCTGACCTTTATGGTGGCAAAGGCTCAGGCTGGAGTTAAAAGACATGCCGAGTCGTCGTCGTCGTCCCACACACAAAAAAACAAACAAAAAAGCAGCACCCCTGTGCCCACCCAGCCACCCACCACACCCGTCGCTACCTTAGCTGCAGCACTGATGGATAGGTTAACAACAGAGATGACACGAGCCATCTGATCCGCGTGTCACCTCGGCATCCAGCAGCCTCCAAAGCTGCCCTATATCCACCCAGAGCTGTTCAAATCTTCAAAGTGGTGTGTGTGTGTGTGTTGGTGTATGGGGGGGTACAAGCCAGGGGGGAGCTGTACAGAAGTCACAGGCAAAGCACCAAAGCAAATGTGCCACCGCCAGACATCTTTAGGGGGATTTATTCTTGTGCGTACAGTAGCCTATTGTTTTGGAAGTTCATGCATATCCATTACTTCACATGATTGAAATATTCCCCCCCCGAAGCCCTATAGTTTCATTCAGGGTTCAGATTCGACTTGTTTGGTGGAGCGATGACGGGGCCTCTTGAAGGCACCACACGCCCCGGTTGAGTCAATATCTTGATTCTCTTGTTTCCCCACTCGGCCTGTTTGTGTCTGTCTGTCTGTTTGTCTGTCTGTCTGTCTCATGGGGAACAACAACAGGAGACACCCAGGGGGATAAAGAAAAATGCACATTTTTGTGTAATTTGCGCCTGAATCGCCGCCAGCTTGGCAGTCTTTATTCCTGGTCCTCAGCCACGTGCTTAAGTGTGCACAAACCAGATATACACTCCCAGTTATGTCCCCTGTACTTAAACGTCCCTTATGCTTATTCATAGCGAGCATTTTTTATTTTTATTTATTAGTAATGCATTTCAGTGACCTTTTTGAGGGGCTTGCATTACCTAATTTCTCCCAAGCCCAGGGCCTGATAAGGGGGTTGGATTTCTCACACAAAAGCCAGGAAGAGGGGGCATTTATTTACTTGTGCAAGACTTGGAATGTGTTACTCTGAGCTCATACCTTTTTTTTTTTTCTTTTTCCCTCCTCTTCCTCCTCCTTTTTTTTCTTTCTTTTTCTTTATCTGTGGCTCTTCCAAAAAACCTTGCTGCTGTTTGCTCCGGCGAGGATGGGACGGAACATTCTGATGTAAATCTAAAAGCCAGTGTGGTTTTGAAAACAGCCCTGCCGTCATGTTTGATAGAGGCCCAAGTCCTCTCCGTGTTGTTGTTGGCAGCGGCGTCGCTGCTTAGCCAAGACAGCTGAGCGGGCAGGAGAGACGAGAGAGGGCTATAACACGAGGTGAACTGCGACATGCGGTGGAAGCTCGTACCTCTCCGCTGACTCGTTGTTTTGGAAGAGGCTCGTTGTCTTTCTCACATTCCCTCCCATCTTCCAAGAGAATTTCCTCCCCGCAATTGCCTTTCCCCTGCCCCTGTTTCTTCACTGTTTGTAGCCATTACAGCTACGCCGAGGGAATTTCGGTTTCTACTGTGTCAGCAGTTTTTTTTTTTTTGCTCCCGCTGTCCCTCCACATTCAGGATGTTTCATTCAGAAAACATGAACTGATTCCCCCCGCCCCCCGTCTGACTCCTGTTTGCTTTCACTCGGCCTCGGTGAGCAGACTCTTGCTTACTTCCTATGTTGGGGGCGGCTGAAATTGAGAGGAAAAAAAAAAAAAATATGAACTCTATTGACACTTGTGTGTTTGTCCTTCTCTTTTTTTTGTTGTTCTTCATTTATTTTCTCCTCGGGGGGGATCTGCATTTTTGAAGTTGTCTTTTAATGGATGACTTATGGCCAGGCCTCTGATATACTGTACAAGACTAGAGTATGCTGCTCTAAGCTTTCACGAGAATTCACCAGACAGCCTGGCAGGCTTCGAGAGAAAACCTTTTTTTTTTTTTTTTTTTTCTTCTTCTACTGGCCCAGATCATTGCCCTTGTTATTGTCAGCTGCGGTAGCGAGGGCTCGGAAGCATTGTTCGAGTGTCTCGCCGCTGTCAGAACGGTTCTCTCTGTTCTCTCTCTCCGACAAAACCCAAACTCCGGGCCGGTTCATCCATTCAGAGGAAGGTGACAAACATACACAGGATCTCCCCCGTGTTGGGAAAGCCCCCTCGCCAAAGCCACCTCCCACGGCTTAAAGCAACTGCCACTATTACTGTATTAGATAAGAAGGGAGTGGCACGCAGTAAGCCAGCCTGTAGTGAAAACCTTCCTGAAAGAAAGTGTTGCTGTAGCCTGGGGACTGTCAGTGGCGTCGTATAATGTGTCCTGATAGCCTCGGAGCAGCGTTTCATTCCCATCCTCTTTAGGTAAATGGCTCGAGATTCTGATTTCAACATTGATTGATCCTTGCAAGCCTTTGAATTTACTTTTTTTTTTCCAAATCTATTGTTGTATTGTTACTGAACACACCAGTGCAGGTTTAGGAATAAGATGAAATTCAGTGTAATATTTAGTAAATTTGAGCAAATGTTGCACCCCCAAAACGTTGCATGCACAGATACATTCAGCACCTATGCGTCCTTATTTCTTAACTCAATCGTGTCATATTTCAAACCATGATTTCCACAAGCCATCCTCCAGGGACAGCCCTGCAGGGCGAGTGGTGGTAGCCCTTTGGGAGACACGCACCAGAGAGAGAAGCTTTTTTTAGAAAGAGCAAGAAGGACAACAAAAAAGGGATTTATCAAGTGTCGGGAAATATTGAAGCCAAAGAACAAAGGGCGAGAGAGCGAGAGAAAGAAGGGCTGGGATTCCGGGAAAGGCAACACTGTTATCTCCAAATGTTTCTTTGCATTGTCTGGTTGTTTAACTAAGGCTGCCAGAGAGTTCTACCGAGGAATCCGCCCGGTGGCATTCCTGTGGCTGTTGACGTCAGGAGGTTTTGGCCCTTTTTTGCTCAGGATCCCGATGAAGTAATAGCCCTGCGTGTGTCATTTCGTAGACCAGTCTATTGATTGCGGTTGAGGAAACAATGCTTTTTCTCCCTTCCCTTTCTTTTTCTTTACTTGAAGAGAGGAGCTCTGCTGATGTTGCGGTTGATCATCTTGCACTTGTGGCTACAATTGTCGATGTTCTCCACCAATTGCCATCGCGTTTGGAAGCACCGCTGAAGAATGTACGTGAGGTTTCACATGAGCTCATGGAAGGAAACAAACTTGTTTTCTTTTATATCTGCTGGTTTATCCTGAAGAAGTCACCAGCAAAGGGCTCTCTATTTATCACCCCACTGGATTTATTAGAATTCAACCTCAAATATTCTAACCTCAACCCCAACTCGCCAAAGTGTCTGGTAGACAAATGAACCCGGCGTTGCCACATTGTTTTTTTTTTACCAGCTAACATTTATAATTCACCAACCTCGCATCAGAGTCTGACATATTCCACTTTATTATATTTCAAAATATATACTAGTTTCAGAACAAATTGATGTGTGTGTGGTTTAGGATTCAGGAAACCATTTTTTGTTTCACATCTTGTTAATGACCGAGAGGACTATTTTGGAATAAGATAGCATGTTTTGAAGAGGAACAAGTAGCAGGAACAACAACAACCCCCTTCCTCATCATGAAAACAACACTGAAACCAGACAGCAGTCCTGAGCTGACAAAGTCATTGCCACACACACACACACACACACACACGCACACACACACACAAGCGTAGACACACACGCACACAAGCGTGCCGCGGTCTTTACATTTGGTTTGGTTTGCTGAGGATCAACTCACAGCCTGTGGGCTAAAGGTCATGTCTCTCTCCCTCTATCTTTCTCTCTTTCTCTGGTTTCTGCCAGGAATTCTATTTTCCTCTCTTGTTGCAGCGCAGTCAGTCCTTTTGGGTGGTTTTTGAGGCGAGGGCAGGGCAAGACAGTGGTTAGTTCGCCTGAGCTGATACATGTCCAGAGAGAGACTGCACTCAAGTCTTTTTTTTTTTTTTTTTTCGACAGTCCTAGTTTACAATTAAAGGCATGCACTCTGGGTAGATGCAATCACATTGTCCTAGAGCTGAAACGAGAGGACAATTTTTAATCGATTTGTCAATTGGCAGAACATTTATCATCGGCTGTTTTGATAATAATAACTACTCATTTCAAACATTTTTCAAATAGTCGTCGCCTGGTTGGCGCTTCTCCAGTTGTGAGGACTTGCTGCTTGTCTTTTATATTATTGTGAACTTAATATCTTGGGTTTTGATTTGGAGAAAATGTTTTGTTAGGATTCAATATGACTGTTGGTTGCAGCGTTGTTGCCTTCTGAATTGACTATAATGTATTGCACACAGGCTTGTGCCGATATGAAAATAGTTTGTTCCATTTTTCTTGGCAAACTGTATTTATATAGTATCTGTACTTGCTGTTGTGGTGTTGCTGGACACGTTGGCTCTGCAGCTTCAGTCTGTGATGCTTTAGGACATTTAGCCATAAGGCCAAACCCCCCCATGTTTACATTATGAAGTAAAGTTCCTAACTACCTAAAACGTATTCAGTATTTAAGTTACAGCCTGCTATGAACCACCTGGGCGCACAGGTTGTCATTGGCTGCGGTGAGAAATGCAAACACTTCTGGATTGTTTTGGTTAATCAAGAAGAAGAAAAAAAACCACAAAACAAGAACTGTTCCGTGCGGTGTGTTCAATGACTGGTGAAGATGAATGAGAAGGAATTCAGTAAGGAGACGACAGGCTGGCGTAGTTAGCAGGATAGACTAGCTTTCAACAAGGAGACCTGTGATGACAAGCATCAGACACTGAAACCACACCAGCCCCAGGGTGGAGTAAAGGGAAAGATAATTTCCTCACAATAATCTCAAGACTGCAACATGTATGCTTTCAATACCATATTATTTAGAGTAGGGCTGCGACTAATAATCATTTTCCTTATCAATTCATCCTACAATCATTGATCTTGTTTCATTGATTGATTGTTTTTTGTCTATGAAAAGGTCAGTAAGGTGGGAAAAAATATCCATTACAGTGGCCCCAGGGGCTCAATCTTCAGCAGCTCATTTTATTTGAATATAGGAGAAAAAACCCCAAAAAACAGCAAAATCCTCCCATTGGAGAAGCTGAAACCAGTGTATGAAACCAAGACAGCCCATTAAGGATTAAATAGATTGTTTTTTTTTTTTGCAAACTAACTCTCTGCTGACGCAATGCTAAACCGCGACTGAATTTAACTTCAATTTTGGAAAACCGTGCTTGGCTAATCTTTGGTTTATCTTTGCAACGCAACACAGATGAAGAAACATTACGTCAGAATTTCCCCCTTCACAGACGAAAGAAAACACTTGCTGAATCATTTCCTGTTGTTTTATCTTTTGTAAATATATAAATGAATGAGAAAGCAAATCCAGCTTCTTTGTACTGAAGCAAAAGTTACTGCTCATTTTATTATTGATCATTTTATTTCCTTATCATTCGAGTTGTGTGTTTTTAAGCAAATAACCATTATCCATTTCTAATAACAAAATATATAAAGAATATTTTACATTTTTGACTACAATTTTTCGTGATGATGGTGAAAGTTATTCTGGAGCCTTGTATACCATCTACTTTAACCAAAAAAATCAAATATTTGTATCGGCTGATATGGCTCATTGACAATCGGCAAGCTATATTGGGGGTAAAAAAACGTGACCGTGGCACCTTTTTAAAACTTATATTTTATTGCTTTTTCTTCTTCTGACCTCCAAAACCGTGATAGGATCGGAACTGTGAGTGTTGTGACCCTGCTGCACCCCTTTCTGACCGCCATGGCGTTTAAAGACACGGCGTCCATGATGGTTGACACTCTGACTTGTGGTCTGCAGCGAACGTCTGCATATAGAAGCTAAAGACGCCGACTTTGACCCCCCAGATCCAAGAACCCACTGCCTGCTCCCTCATTCACTACTCCTCTGCACAAGAGGCGTGAGCCACACCGGTGTTTGCTGCTGTTGATCTCGACTCCTCTCGATCCCCCCCCCCGGGTTCCCTCTGTGTTCCAGCAGTGAGTCATCAGCTCAGCAGAGAGTGAGAAGAGGGAGAGAAAAGGGGGAGTGGGGAAAGGGCGGTTCACTCAGGGTTCAAGGCTCCCTCGACTCGACTCTCTTCTCTTTCTTTTTTTTTTTGACAGTTTCCCCCAGGCACATGACCCGTCTCCACCCTTAACCCCCACGCCGTTCTACGCGGGTCTTTGGCTACAGTCACACTCGTCACTTCGGTGCAGTTTATTTTTATTATAACGAATGTCTACATTTTGTGAAGGTCACATGGCGCAGGTCTTTGCACTTGGTCTGACTTTGTCATTGAGCTGGTTCGCTACTTCTGCTGGCGGTTCATGAGGTTTGTCTAAAACTTGGTGCTAAAACTAAACACTGTTGCGGTTTGTATTGTGACCTGACCCTCCCAATACAAACCTATCACTTCCATTTTTTTTGTGTGTGTGTGTGTGTACAGACATGTTTTATTTACCTGCACCTTGGCAAGATTGAGTAGCATAAATTATATTGAATATTTCATACTCTGACAAGACTGACTGTGCAAGGAGAGCACAGCCTTTTTTTGAATATTTGAAATAGATAAATAAAAGATCCATTCAGTGCAACTTTGGAATTAAATGTTACATTAGAGTAGGACATCAAAAGCGATTGGTCAACATTTCTCTCACACATCAACCACAGTCACATGTGTGTCTCACTGTCGTAGGAGAGAGGAGGCTTTGCTGTCTGTCTCTATCTGAGGTGTGATAATGCAGAGTTTCCTCTGTCACCTGTCTCTGTCTGAACGGAGAGCAACAAGCCCACTCACCAATTCTAAACGCCACCTTCTCAAGCTTCTTTACCAGTTTTTTTAAGTTTTTTTATATATTTTTAAAAATAAATATACATTCATGTCCCGGAGCTCGAGCTCCTTCAAACCTGAGTGGAGTGATTTCACCTTGTGTTCCATAACAACATGCTCTCTATTTTTTATTTAACATTTTTTTTAAACTATGCGGATCATTTCAGCGATGGCCTCTGTGTCGATATATATTACGATCTCATTTTTAGGACCCGTGTTATCTGAGGACTGAATGGAGACAGGTGGCAGCCAGAACAGAGTCAGAGATGCAGGATTCACAAAGGGGACTTCATTAAAGATGGAACAAGCATCAAGGGTGTGTGCGTGTGTGTGTGCGTGCGTGAGAGAGAGTCGAGGTGGCGCCCCGACACACACGGGACATTTCATTACTTTGTGTTCAGGAGGTATGGTGTACATGGAGTATGTACTTGCTCAGTATGTTCCAGCCTCTGCGCCACATTATACTCGTTAATGTGCCGGTGTGTCGGTGTGTGTGTGCGTGCGTGTGTGTGTGTGTTCGTCTAGATGTCTTATTGATTGTGTGCCAGGCCGAGACGAGGTTTAAAAAAAAAAAAAAAGTCTGTCCATACGGAGCATTGATGTCGGAGAGTGCGGTCAAGAGGGAGAGAGATGGAGGGAAGGAAAATGTGGAGAGAGAGAGAGAGAGACAGAGACACAGAGGAGGCCTTTTTTTGGGGCTTTTCTGCCTCTGTCATTAAGCTCTCCCATGTCAAAGACAGATGGAACTGTGTGTGTGTGTGTGTGTGTGTGTGTGTGTGTGTGTGTGTGTGTGTGTGTGTGTGTGTGTGTGTGTGTGTGTGTGTGTGTGTGTGTGTGTGTGTGTGTGTGTGTGTGTGTGTGTGTGTGTGTGTGTTCGCTTGCTCGTCTTGCAAGTGCAGACTGATGTGACCCGCCCAACACACACACACACACACACACCATCGAGCCCTGCCCTTGATTCTGCCTCCAGCGGGGCGTCTCAGGGCAGCTAACCAGACCTCTGCCATCTGCAGTCAGCCGGCCTCGAGGCTCGGACAGCTCATCAGCAGTCAGTCAGCTCAGCCGACGAAGTTTCTCTCTGTTTCTGCTCATGCAACATTAAACTTCTAAAATATCTTTGGGCCTTTTGTGATTCCGCTCACATCTTCCTTCATTCTTTTGTTTCATCTCGCCCTTCATCTCATTGCAATTGTTAGGCTGGCAACCAGAGTGGATTGGAGAAAGTAGATTTTTCTAAAAATGTCGTAATACACACTGAGAGCAACGTTAAACTCACATGCTGTCAGTGGTTTTTCCAAAAAATTACCCATTGAGCTTAACTTCACATGTACGACAACAACAATTATAGATTTAAATTCCAGTTTTGCCATAGTTTCTGTTAAAGTAGAGTCAATGAATAACCCCCTAAAATTCAAGGAAAACACGATTAATAATTAGTCATATAGCCACAATCATGCAGTGAGCCTTTCATTCCCCTTTCATGTGGACAGTATTTGTCCTACCCGTGCATTAAGAAGGTTGTCATTACTGTCATATCCAAGTATGGCATCCTTTTTATTTTTTTTCATACTACAAATCACTACTTTGAAAAAAGCCCCGAAATGTTTATTCATAAAGAAATTCAATCTACACATCGGTCTTTAACTGATCATCTCTGTTTCCTTGCATCCTTACCCTCCTTGTGGATAGCTGTGGGCGCTCCGTAGCAAGTTTGCTAACAGGTCGCTGTCTAGGAGACTTTTTTTTCTGTCCACTTCTCCTCCCCTATTTACACCTTTCTCATTGTCAAGTCCAGTGGCCGAACCTGGCCGAACCTGGCCGCCATCACCGCGACAGCTTTTTTCCCCTCAATGATTTAATAAGCGTTTGAGAGATGTATGTGTGTGCGTAATACCCTCACTGCAGGGCCACACACAGCATGGCACGGTGCGGCTCAAGGAAGTGAAATTGCGTGTTAAAGGGAAAAAATGCACAATGTGTGTTTTTTTTTTTTTTTTTCGTTTTTTTTATTAAATAGACAGCCAGCGGGCTCGTATTTCTTTAATTTCTCTCGCTTAGTCTCCTCCACACAAGACGCGTTCCCTTGCTTGGTGAGACATGTTATTATTTCCACCCATTTTTTTTCTCTCTCTGTTCGGTCTTGAATGTTTTTCTCGAAAAACACGTCATCCACAGGTAACAGCAACAAGGAGCGCAGTGTCTCAATCTCAGCCCGTTCTTGTCTTTCAAACAGGGCTGTGTTTTTGGCAGCGCTTCTCTAAATAAAGCTCGCAGGCACCAGTTGGTTGCTCCTC